>NC_047534.1:48129846-48422346 GCF_012275295.1 Melopsittacus undulatus | reverse complement strand
GTGGAAAGTAAAACAACAGAATGGAAGAACTTTAAGACAGAAGACAGATCTGAGTATGGCAATTGTAAGTGATTAGGAAAAAAAACTTGTTGATCAACCAGGAAATGTCAAATGACTTCATTCTCTACCATCCTTAAAGAAAAAGGAAACCACTTGCAGAGAAGAAAACTGCCAAGTAAACATTGGATGTAGGAAATTCAGGAGAAAGTGGAGTTTAACTTCTCATCCACTTAAACACAGCCTACTGTCATGAAGTACAACTGGGACTCCAAGACTGCTTTTTATCACCACTAGCTAAGCATTTTAATGTGGTTACATATACACAATATACACACTCATGTAAAAAAGAACATAGCCTTTCAAAAGGATTTTTATAGTGTATTGAATGATATCATGGATCCATCACTGAGCATGCAGATACATCTGTACTTTACATCCCTTCACAGCAGGCATCATAATGGCTTCATGGGAACCACTACATCAAGTGCTGCCAAATTCATATTAGCAATAGGTCACACATAATTGTTTGAGTTTTAATATGACAATTGAGCTAAAAAACATTTTTAGCCATAAGTTTTGTAAAGAGCCATATGCTAAAAGAGGTTACATCAGCTACACATGTAAACAAATGTTAAATCATTTAGGGTTCTTTTATGTCATGACTATGTGATCCACTCTGCATGAAACAGAAGAGGAGAAATCCGAGTCTCAGATGGGAAAAAACCCCAAACCAAAACAAACAAAAAAGGCATTTCAGTGGAAAGGCAGAGGAAATTAATTTTAATGTTTGCAGTGCAAGACCTTGACTTCCTTACACTCACATGATTCATTCAGGCTTTTCACTCAATGTTTCTATAGACATACCATTTCTAGCTTAACTAACAGAAAAGGCTTTGACAACACTAAAATATCTAGCACCACATTTTGAATTCTTGAATCTATAATGTACTATTTATTTCTCAAATGAAGCTCTTCACAAAAAGCAGAAGAAATCTTTGGCCCATCCCTTTCTGTTGTGAGAAAACTATCCAAAGGCAGAGACGCGTTCTATCTATAAGCAAGAACTCTTGCCCTCACTAAATATTTACGCTAAGTAACTCAATTCTTTTGTCAAGGTTTCCATGGATGAGTCACAAAAAAGTATCGAAAAAAAGAGTCAAGGCAAAAAAATATCTTAATCTACAAACCCAGAACAAGAATAATCAAAATTTCAAGACTTCTATTCAGGAACCATTTCAAAATATGCCTCCTATTCTAAAATGACACTGCACAGGAAATTACAGAACAACTTCTCTCTTGTTAACTTTATAGAACTTCTGTACCGTTTTCCCTTCCCTTGCAAATCTATAAGCCTCGCAAGCTCTGTATGTTGGTCACTCTTTCTCCCTTCCCTGTTGCTCCTCCCCCATGACTGTAATGGACAGTTCCCTTCTGGATATCCCAAAAGACAAAGATGTGCCTGGTAAGTGGGAGAGGTCAAACACGAGCACGGCTATTTATTACATATACTGCAACCAGATGGAAGTAACTCATCCATCAGGGAGCTCGTCATCCTCATCACATTAGCTTCTTATAAAAAGCCTCCTGCTCCTTCTCCGATCCACACAGTTCAGCTTCCTCTCTCTTGTGCGCTTTTATAAAATGAACCCTCTCTAACCCCATTGCCACTTTCTCCTTAAATCATTGCTACCTATCACTCCATGGTTATTTTTAAACTTTACTTTTATCAATACTCATCCTGTAGCTCTGGGAGATATTAAAAGTGTACCAGGGCAAGGAAGGGCGTTTCTGACACTTGCTCCCTCATTCATCAGCCCCTCATAGGCCCGTTGGTGACAATGAAAAGATTTCACAATACCATGCGGCAGAAACTCATTCTCCCACTCATCCATCATGCTCAACCTAGCAGCAGTTCTACTGACCTAATCTGTAATGCCTCGATGCTCACTGGAGATTTCTTAAAGGCACCCTTCATTGTTGTTAGTTACAAAGAATAAGCCTGTGCTATTAGATAAGGAGACTAAGTGGTGCAACAATTAACACAATACTGCTTCATCACCAAATCCTGGGTTCAAAGACTGCAGAGTTGTGGGGGATGTCTTTTTGTCTAAACTCTGTTGAAGATCATACCAAAATGAGATGAAAAAAGTTTTAAATCCACTTCCAGATGTAGATAGGCATTAAAGGACAAATGTGAGTCACTATCACAAATTCATCACCTTTTGACACTTACAGGCTAATAGGTGCCAGATATTCCACAATAAACCAAAAAAACCCCACATTCTGTTCTTCAGAAGACATCAGTCAACAAGTAAAAAAGCCATAGTGGAATACTTTTTTTCCTAAAGGGAATAACCAGCACCTGTGTGAGCAGTTGATATAAATATAGGACACAATGAAAAATGTAGTACGGTTTTTGTAAGAGGTATGCTAGAGGGACAGCTGGATGTACGATTTTATCACACTGACATAGCCATAAAAGAATGACAACACAAACAGTAACTGATGAACATAAATAAGTAAATAGCAATCAATGATGAGTGAAACAGTGATTCAGTGAGAGTTCAAAATTTATTGTGTCATTTCACTTAACTGAGTTAACTATCATGTTTTGGTGGTGCAATAGATCAGACATTCACAAATAAGCAAACCTAGGAGTGCAAGGTCTTTTGTGCATTAGAACACTATTTGTCTCAGGCATTGTTATACTGTATGTTTACAAATAATTACACAAATTTTTTTGTTATTTGACCACAGATATAAACATGTTTTATCATGTCTGTTGTGAAGATTGTCTAGGTGCTTAAAGACAAAAACCTCTTTATAGGCATCAGCCTGCGGCTTGCACTATGATCCGAGACCAAGGCCACAGTGACTCTAAGAGGCCAAACCCAGACTGTAAGAACAAGGACCCTGACATACATAAATATCAGAATGGTACATGAATTGTCAAAAGATAGAAGTTTTAGCTGTGTTTTATGCACAACAAATTGGGGCACAAGAAATTAAAAGACTTGTCAAAGATCACATAAAAGCCTGGCACAACATTAGAAATTGATCCCAGGATTAATTTTAGCCCAGTTTTCTTATGCAACAGTCTATCTTTCTATTTTCATCTTCACATACTAAGTAGGAAATATCAGGCCTGGATAAAAGGACTGGTTAGTCACAATCCTCAAATGTAAAGTATTAAATAAAAGCATAATATTTTATTCTTGTAAAATGCTTATACTGTGCTGTAAACATCATATACAGGACAAAGACACACTTTGTTTGTTTTCTAAATACTAGTGAGAACACAGAAAAATAGAACATGTGCTAGATTTTTGTTGTTTTTAGTAGAATACACTGTTCTGAGCAAAGTAAGCTTCTTTGTTTACTAGAAGAACAAGGAATCACGCTAAGACCTACATTTCTAGTAGACTGAAAAGCTATACTACTTAGGTTAGCATACAATATTTATCTGCCCTGTTTAAAATCAGTGTATACTCAAGAGTGAGTGGCAATTCAACTTAAGACTGTAAAATCATGACAAAAAATAACTAAGCCAAAAAAAGAAGCAAAATGTGAATAAACTACAAAAGCCAAATAAGTATACTTTAATCTTTAACATTTTCAGAGTTCAAGAATTCTTGCGGTCACTTTTTCACCACATCCCTTAAACAGAATCAGGCCTTGCAAAGCACTGAGCACCTGCAACGTGCAAGACACTAATCATAAAACAATCTACAAGTCTAAAACGTTCACCAGTGCATTATGCATCCAGCATTATTCTTTCAAGGAATTCACTTCCTGCATATCATCAGTATAATACTAAATACATAATAATAATACTTATTGGATATTCCAAGACTATTCCATTTCTTCCACAAGACTTCCAACAGCATTCACAGCCATGACACTTGCCATGCTGTTCACATTTCCTCTTAGCCAATGAACTCTAATGTCCTCAGGTTATTTTCTAATAGCAAGCCACCACAGCTTTTTTTTGGATGTATGTCTGTTTAGGTACTTATCAAAACTCTCTCATCTTCTTAAATGAATGTTTTGCATCATTTTTCTTTGAAGCACAGCAAATTCAGAATCTACCTACCCTAAAACATTTACAGACAGAAGGATTGTTATATATATTTTTTGGCAACAGCAAAGAAATTATACCTTTAGAGAGACAGAGTGCTCCTTTTATAAATAGCAGATTTATGGTGTGTTCTATTGAAAGCACTTCCCAGGAGAATGTTAGTCAGCATACTCTGCTATGCAATATCTTTAGCAGTATTAGCTTTTCCATAAGTAATTTGGTATTCCTTCCCATTTGGAGAGACAATTAAAAATAGTAGAATAGAATAAAGAATTGTTAGCTTTTTACCAACATCCATCCAACAGTTAAATAAGAAAGCAGTGACTTAAGAAGGATTTGAGGTAACCGAGCTCTCTGCAGAATATGACCCTGAAAAAATATTACTTGTAGATGGTGTATGTTAATCACTGATCCCTGGAAATTTCATCTGAAACATGTCTAATCAGTAATAACCAAACTGTCATACTTTGAGATGGCTACATTTCCCAGAATAGCTAAGACTGTTCCAAGGATCAAGATTCATTGTCCCTGTCCTGAACAATTAAGGTCAGGATTCTCCAACATTCAGGTTAGAGCTGCTGCTCTCTCTGGCACAAAGCTTCTCTGCATCCTGCAAGCAGAATGAGCAATTCTGAAGACACCCGACCCCCCTCTTAATTCTTGGAGCTCAGTAGGAGACCAATCCATGGACAATTTTCCTGTCCTGACTTGATGAGCTTAAAATTTTATTAGAAGAAAGTAATATTACAGCTCAAATGAACTGATAGATGAGAGAAAGCCACTGCAACAAAGGCATACAGACCGACCTATAATTTGGACATCACAAATCATAATTAAAATGTAAAATCTCCAATATAATGAACACATGGCTAATTTAACATGCTTATAAAACACGCAAGCTTTTTCTTAAATGATCTTTGATAAATTAAGGTATATTGACAATTGTATTTATAATACTGTAGGGTTTTTTAAATGTATATACTGGGGGAAAGAAGGGGGACGGACTGTCACAGTGAGGATCATATGGTTTTCTACACTGGAAGAAGGCAGGAGGAGACTTTTTCTAACCTCAAAAGGCAAAACCATATTTCAGAAAATGTTATTTAATGTATTGATGTTATAAGGTTGAAATTCTCTGACCTAAGACAGGCTATTATTGCTAACTATTCCCTAAACCCCACTGTTGTGCTTAGAGCTTATTTATTTATTTATCACACATCTACTTCCCCAAATTCAGCTGCAGACCATCTGATCTCTGCTTTCCTTTTAATGGCTCTTCATACTGAAGAATGATTCTTTGAGAAATGGGTTTCAGTTTTGAACAGTCTATTTGATTAAAAATGAGTTGCAGCTGGAATTACTATAGGTACTTTTTAAATACTAGCATTTTCACAAACTAGCATACAGATCTAATACAAAAAGGGAAATATTTTTATATAAAGAATATAAGGTGCAATTCAGTGCATTTCATCCCAAGGAACTTACAAAAAGTAAAATCTGTAAAGTATCACACATATGCAAAACTCCACACACTGACACTACTAGATTATTTTTTTGCCATGTCGGCAAAATCCCTTTAGAAATGAAAGGGTATGGGCCTTGCGGGGGTGGTGGGGGAAAGGAAGTATATTTTGTGTCTAAATTGTCAAAAATAGTCTGAAACATATTTAAGATTTTTAAGAGCGTTTTGATCAACAGAGAAAAGCAAGCAACATCCACATGCTTTTCATTTAAGCACACATTATGATATGGAGCACAAATTCATTTATAATTGTCCACAACTGAGATCACAGCATCACTTACTATCTTTAGAATGTCTTGATAATATTTTTGTGTTATACTATATGAATTTTTATCTTAAAATGTTGCTCCTCAAATGTCCTAATAAGTAATTTACAGATTTCTTAACACCTTTTTCTACAAAGTCAAGACTCTTAAATACCATGGACCAAATTCCAGCTTATAAAAGAAACTTATGAACCTTTTTAGCTACTTTTTAAAAATAGGAATAATTTTCTTGAATGCATTTACAACAAAATCTATTGTTTTGTGAACCTGCAGGACTAAAAACTAAGAAGGTTCCCTTACCCCAGTTCTAATGTTGGAAACAACACGGATTATAATTGCAGTGAATTAAGGTACACGTTTCCAAGTCCATCGATTGGCTTGGCAAAACAAATGGAAAACAAGAATATTCAACATCTTCAGGAGTACTGCCAGCCCCAAGAAAAGGAAAGCTATAGGAAGAATTGCAGAAATGCCCTGGGTCAGTGGAAACACTTCCCTCTGAATTGCATTATAAATTGGTTGGATCTGTGAGGCCAACCAGAATTGGGTAACTAACTGCCTGAGACAGCCTAGAAAATCTCCATCTACAGTTCAAATTATCATTACATTAACAAGAAAAAACAAAACACTACAGAGAAATTGGTATCTTTTTACTTGAACTGTAGCACACCTTAAGCCATACTAGTATCCAAGATTAAATGTACAGATTCAAATCATGTGTAAGGATATTTTTGCATAGTCTCACATTGACAAAATGCAATATTTATCCTAAGACAAAGATAAGGTCTATAAAGCACTAATAACATTGTCTTTTACAGAATAGACTGCATATAAAACCCGAGATCAAAGTACCCAAATATTAAAACAAACAAACTGCTGAAATAAACACACTTGCTGCAGAAGTAACACCAAACTTCAAACCAGATCATTATAAATACAAAGTGTGTAAGGGAAAATAAGTAAGTAATACCATGTCCAGATATTCTATTGAATGTGTTTGCCATCCAGGTATTCACTGGGTATTCTTTCTTAATCTGACCTAAAAAAAAACCCTGGAGAAAGCCATTTCAGAATTCTTCTTCAACACTTATCTCAAAAATGGCCCATTTGATTCCTGAACATCTCTAATGTATATCATCAGTGACTGAAGGAGTTTTTTTATATGATTTTTGACAATTTAACAAGTCCTCCTGACAAATTAAATGGTTGTGTTGACAACTTAACTGTACTGCCAATCAATATTTTCAATTACTTTCATTGTCATTCAGAAAAAATACAACACGAGGTCATACAGTTGTAAAACCAAGTAAAGAAAATAAAATAATGCAGAGCTGTGGGGGAGGGGGCAGTGGGAGGGGACTGAAACTTTGAGGCACAACATGCAATTTAAACATTTTTTGTTTTTCAGAGGAAAGGTTAGGTGTTTCAGAATAACTCCTCTAATTTTAGATCTTGGTGACATCTTGCTGAGAATACAACACAGTTTCCTTTCTTCCCAATAAGCTATTTAAAAAGTCATTAAACTTGAGCTGCTGCCACACGGCAGTTTCAGTGAAATCATCCTCATTCCAACACTTCACAGCATAACCTACATGTCTTTAACTACTAAACCAGCCCACCCTTATAAAGTAGGTAAGCGCAATTCAAGAGAGCTACAGGTCAGTGACAGAATTCTTAAGTCAGACTTAAGGTCAGAGTCCCGACCAGAGCAGGTGTGGAAACATTTGCACCACACTGAAGATACACTTCCTGCATGTCGCACTAAAATGATAAACTTAAGCACACCTCTGCTGGGAAATTACTGCATGGTAGCTATCAGTTCACACAAAGCCTGTATTAAGGCACTAAAATATACATTAAATGACCAAGAAATTCAAATTACTTTATGAATTTCCCTTTTTGTTAACATAGCAGGGAAATAAATTATATAGATAATAATTAAAAAAATAATAAATGGTGGGAGGGGGGAACTGAGAGGGGAAACCAGGGCCTCTGTGCTTCAGCACCCTTCACTTTCCCAGTGCTGTTCTTTTCACAACTAATCCTGATAGGTGGAAAGCTTCCTTTGATGGCAGATGAAGCTTGATAATAAGGACCTGTGCTAAGAACACATGCTTCAGTAATGAGCCTTCAGTAGAGCTGTGGCTGGTTGCTCCATGCCTTGAGAAAAGATCAGACAGTTTAATCCCGAATCACTTTTCTCACAAGATACAAATATAGAATATAGCCATGAAAGCCAAGCACCAGCATTTGCCATAATCCTAACATTTTCTGACTCACCAACTTCAGGTAGGCATCAGGAAGTTTGCTCACACGCATAAGGGGAACCTGATCTTTCAAGTGAGCTGTGCACCCAAGGGCACTACAGGTTAGAACAGAGGAAAGAAGACATTCAGAGGAAGGGACACCGACAGGCACGTAGCCCAGAATGAGTAAAGAACCATGGAGACTTAAAAGCATGTGTAGGGAAAACAACTTTTGGAGGCAAAACAATACAAAGTGTGTGCAGATGCATGCTGGAAACTGAAGAGAAGCAATGAAGGTAGTAAGTAGATAAATGTTTGGATGCTAGTTTATAAAAAAAAGTGAATGGGGAGAGCAGTATGAAGGTGACTCTAGTTCTCAGTTAATCCAAGCATAAACCTTTTAAAGGGGAACACCCCAAAATCAATAGTAATTTTAAAATCAAAGCACTGCATATATTACATATAGTGTTTGCGACCAGGTAATCCTCTCTGCATGAGCCTAATATGGTCCTATTTTTGTCAGGATTCCTCTATTGGAAAAAGAGTTCCAATAGAGATACTTACTAGTATTAGTCTAATTGCACTTTGTTCAAAATACTCTAGAAGTCCAGGACTATTAAAAAACATTACCAATAAGACAAGTAAGATTATATTGTTAGTCATTTATATCTATTTATAGATTTTATTCTTTCTATTAAGAACCAATTTATTTTTCACTGTCAAATAGGGGAGGAAGAGTGAGAGAAGCTTTTTAGGCAATTCTGTCTCTCACAGTCCAGACCTGAGGAGAGAGGGTGGGGAGACAGGAAGGATGTTTTTATGACCACAAGAAATATGGAAAAAGGCATATTAATAGAGTGATTAAATATTGTAAAAAGCAATTAAGCATTGGCAAAAATCTAGTGAGGTCTTTGTCACCAAAAAACTTAAAATTAAGAAAGAGAGAAAATATTGCCACTGACCATACTTCATGGTAACTCATTTACATTAATTTCTAGCATTTTAAATGTATTTTAAAATCTCTCCTGTATTAACTCAATATTTACCACTTTATCTTAAGGGTTTTTTAATTCTATTCTAATTCTGAGACCTTTTTTAACATTTTCACCATTTATATTTAACAAGTTACATGCACAAGAGATGCTTTCAGTTAGCAAAGGCTAATCACTGACTCCTCCCATTATCAACTGTTAAAAAAAAAGATTACAAGTGCTGTGATTAAAAGTAAATAAATAAAAACAATACCAAAACCAAAAAATGATGCTATATCATCAAGTCTTTGTCATTGTAAGAAGCACTGTTTCTATTCAGGTCTATAAGCTTTGAAAGCCACCAATACACAGATATATTTTGGCGCAACAAACATAAAATTTCTCTTATGAAGAAGCAGCCTACAGAAGTTTATGTGAAAAACTGACTTCCTGAGGCAGATTCCATTGCTTGTGTTGCTGCAAAACCAATGGATTCTGCAAAGTTCTGTTAACCATCAGCAATTATCTTCCTGTCAAAGCTAAAGGTAACAAATTTCCCCATATCCAGCAAGGCTATATCATCAACCGGACACCAGCATCATTTGACGGAAACTAAATCACGACACCAGCCAAGAGCTCTGACAGACAAATGTGCTGCCTCCGAAAATCTAGGCCTATCACTCAGAGGAGGAAAAAAGGTTCTCTCAGCTGCTCTTTCTGAAAAGAGATTAAATGTTGTAGATTCTGAAAGTACAGTACCAAGCAAATCCTAAATATGAGAATTATTAATGGACTTTACTACTGCTCTTTTTAATCTTTTGCCAACATACGTTCATCTATTTTACCTTGGTCTGTCTTGTTTCCTGATGGACATAAAAAGCAGTAACCGTGCATTATCCTACTCTTAATCAGAGACAGCAGCACGAGAACAATGTACCTCTACCTATCATACGAATAACATTTTAGCACTAGCTGTTCTTTTATAATGAAGGCTATGTAATAAAAGATACCTCTAATATGTCCTGTCTTTATGCTTAACAATAACATTCATTTCATGATATGCTACACAATGAGGATATCAGCTCTTAACCTGCTCAGTAACAAAGTACTGCATTATCACAATGTAACTGCAGCCTGGCTGGAATTTTCCAATAATATGTGGATGGAACTCACATTTTTTTCCTCAAAGGGACATACACTACAGTAGATCAGTACTGTAACTGCAAAACTACAATTTGAGTATGGCTATCTTTAACCCATGTAATACCCAAGCTATAAAAAAATGCAATGCTTTGTAAAGTGGTGCTACATAGTGTTAAATACAAATCAAAGAACTATCATTGACAAGTCAGTGAGATATTTTTCTTACAAGATCTGGTGTCACACTAAATGAAATCACAGACACAATGTGTCTGGTGGAAGTTCCAGTGGAAAACCTATGAAGGGGACTTGATGTCTGAGGGGATTGATAGTGCCGGAAAACACATTTCACCTCTAGGTCACTGGTTCAAATGTGGGCCAAGCTAGTTGTGACCTAAAGCTGTTACTATCTGACAGTTGCTCGATGACCTATCTGAAATGAGCAGATTCAGACCAGTACCTATCAAGCAGATGTCCACTCCACATGGAGCACACAGCTGCAGCAAACATAAATTATTGTCATTGCTGGCAGCATCTGAGAAGCTTCCAGCAACTTGAGCAACTGTGTGGACCACATGGACATGGTTCCCAGAGGCACTGACTCCAAGCAGGGCTGCTGTACACACACAGCCTATTTTGGGAAAGACTCACTACTTTTCATAAGGCTTGAAGTTCTATCCCTGTGAAGCTGCTGTCCAGTAATGCAAATGTCCCTAAGATAACTTAAATTACAAATAAAACCCCCAACAGGATTTCTCCCCTCCTTGGAAGTGGGGGTTCAGTGGAAGTCCTACAGAGAGCTTAAACATAATTCAAATGTTTCCACATTGAAACCAAAGTCCTGGATAGTATAGCCTGAGGAAAAACATCCACTACTTTTCTCCTTTCATTTTGATCTCTCTCACATAAAGAGAATAAAAAGTACTCTTGACTCTAAAATGAAGAGTACACTAAATATGGATATGGCAGCATATAAGCTTCCAAAAGTTTGTAAGTTGGGAGCTCATGAAGAAGAACCCACCAAGCACCTTCTAAAGCATATGATCCCAAAAAGGATCCTCTTTAATTGTCACATGGGCTTCAGATTAATTAGAACATGATGCAAACATGAGATAAGGCACCAGGCATTTACTGAAACTTAATGATTTAAACTGATTAGTATAAGCAGCTCTGACACTTGCATGAACCCATACTGCTGCATAATCTTAGAAATAGAAAAACTGGAAGTTATTAATCTTGAAAAAGTAGGTATTTAACAGCTAGCTAATTCATTATTAAAGTATTCAAACCAATGAAAAAGCTAACCTGGATAAATGATGAAAATTCTCAACTTGACTCTACTTTTAACCTCTGTGTGATACCTAAATAAATAGGCTACTCTTATTCATTCTGCATCAAATTGACGCTTGAGAAACACTACCTTTTAATTAGCAGGCTTTATATTATGGAACAAAAAGTATTTAAATGAAACGCATAATTAAAGCACATGTCATGCTGAATCATCTTCATTTATATCACAATACACCAGTGCTATGACACTGTAGCTACAGGCTCTGAGTGCTACTGAGGGAGGACATATTTACCTACCAGCAGGAAATCTCATCTGAGAGTGCTTCAAACCCTAGCTGTCCACATTTGTCTAAACTAATCCTATTAGCATATTTGCCACTGTGCTTCTTCTGAAAGGACTCATATATGTAGCCTGAGACTACATTCAGTACTTCCCCTCTTCTATGTACTGATCAGTGCATTTATGGGGGCTGGGGGCAAGAGGATGAAGGAAATAAAATGAAACTGCCAAATTCTTCAGCCTGTCACAGCATAGTAACTGAAATATGCTTTCCTTTACAAATTAATATTTCTGTTACAAACCATTGAAGGAAGTTTATAATGCCATAACACCTGAAAAATCAGTCACTACTGTAGTTAATGACTGGTTTGGTAGATTGTTAACTGCCCTTAACTTCCCATGAGTGGTTAACTAACAAACCAGTCATTACCTACTTCACAGGGATTAGAGGTTAAACATAAACTTGATTACAAGCTATAAACGTGAATAATTTGAAATGTTATTGGTTATTACAAAAATATATGGTAATAATTTCCTCTTTAATGAAAGGGAGCATGTTTTTAGTGGTCCCTGGTTTCTTGTTGAGGCTTAGGAAAAGAGATCAGTGTATGATTAACAGCTACACTCTTATGATGGGCATCTGGGGCTAGCTGGCAAAAATGAGTACTCACTACTTATCTGTGTCATAAAAACTATAAAAATATCATTTTGTCTGTACAATAAACATGAGGTTTGTAGATTGGTTTGTTAATTTTAAGTTCAAAATACTCTTAGTCAATAGATACAGATTTTGCATACAGACATATAGGGGAAGAAGGGTTAATCCTTCATTTAAATTGCGGAAAAAATAAAAAAATATGAACAATTGTAATATCTACAACTATTAGTCCAGAAGAATCTTTCCAGCATAGTGATATAATTACTTGCAGGAAACTGGAATAAACTTCTGCTTTCAAGAGAAATCTCATGTAGTAAAACGTACGATTAAAATACAGAAAACCAACAAATATCTCCAATACAGGCATTTCTATTTCAAATAATGAAGTGATTAACTTAAAAATCTTTGAAAACATATGAATTTTCCAAACTGATTTGCATCTTCTGAAAGGTTATTTAACAGCAATGATATTCGCAATATATTAATATGCTACTTAGATTTCTGTGATGCATCTTGAATTCTCATCCCTCCACCTCTCAGATTTTTCCCTCAAAATTGGGAGACATTGCCTACACATAAACAAAAGAAGTATATGCAAAAAATACATTATTGTGTGACCAGATAATGTGAATACTGTTTTCAAAATTTCATGGAGTATATTAACTATTTCACATAACCTTACTAAATAGCCTTGTCTATATCAGACTCTAGAGTCACCTCTGGATAGACTATACGAATCAAGTCAATGTATCTCTGGCCTTATCCTGAAACAGGTAGCAGAGTTCAAGAACTCAGATTAAATGAACAAATACAGTCAGAGAGAGACCCACAGCTTTTATTCCAGCAGGGCAATTGGCTAGATGATAGGAAGCATCCAATTCTGCCTCTTCTCTCTGCCTTCTCTTAGAAAATTTAGTCTTGCAAGCAACAGGATGGAAAACTTACATCACAGCTTACCTGCACTGAGGAAAAAAAGCATTTGTTTTCCAAGACTGCATAGGATATAAAGGGTATATTGCAGCCTTCACAAAGTGAGAACTTTGGTGTTAGGTTTATGCTTTTTTGCATTACTTAGACTTCCAGATTTCTAGAAAGAATGAGGTTATTCAGTAGCCAGAGCCAGGACAGGGCAGATGCTTAAAGCTTCCCAGAGCAAGGTAAGGCATGAAGAAAACTACCTATGAGTTAGTGTATATAGATTAAATTAAGTGGCAAGAAAATACTGTAAAATGGGTAGAACTGGTCAACAAGATTAATCAAAATATCCATCCACTTCTGTCCCAGAACTGATGCCTGTCTGAATGATTAGCAAGTTAATTAAAACAGGTAAGTGTTCACCTTAAAGCTTGTTTGTGACTTGGATCACAGAACCAGATCCAAAACCAGCAGAAAGCTGCAAGCAGAAAGGAAGCAGAGATGTCTAAATATCTGTGTGTAAGGAGCACTGAGAACATGCCAGCTACTCACTGTGACCTGTGGTGGCAGTGCAAACTGAAAAACTTATATTGTACAGTGCCAGGCTGAGAGTCATCTGGATTTCCAGAGATGATCACAATGCCATAAATCATTTGAAAGTACTAAATCAAAGGTGGGACAGGGAAATGCTGTTCTACACTTACTCTCATAAGTTCAATATGGGAAATAACCAAAAATGTTCCATGCTGATTAAAGACTTTGAACAACCTCTTCAACTAAAGCTCACAAACTTTTTTTGTGGTATTCAGACAATGGAGTGGAGTGGGAAGATGACCAGGGTAAGTAAACATGGAAAGTTCTAAATCAAAAGAAAGGCTCATAAACATCAGCTTAATGGAAAATGATAAAGCACACGTCTCATCATGAAAACCTAAAAGTAGATCGAGAGAAAAAAAAAGTTACAAGCCACTGAATGACTGTAATCACCGTTACATGTATTATAGAATCACAGAATAGTTAGGGTTGGAAATTAAATACAAAATTGAAGTTACTGAGGGAACTTCTGCTAGCATGTTGAGCTTGGAGCATTACAGATTTTGTATGTCTACGCATAAGCAATTAAAAGTATATTATAGCCAGGGGGAATCAAAGCTATACTGTTTATTCAAAGACTGGCACTCAAAGAAAAAGCATTGTTTCTTCAACAGATAGGGTTGACTTCTGTAAACAAGTAACTTCCCTTAGACTGCAGCTTTGATGTTATAAACCCACTGTCAGTCAGCTTCTAACCTGAGGGTCAACCACCCATAGTTCAATTTGACATACATCAACTCACAAATTAAAAAGAAAAAAAACCACAAAAGAAAAAAAAAAGGCATTTTCTTTCAGGAAAATTATATTATTTAAGAATGGTAGATAAATACAGTTGAATGGGGAATTAAAGAAAACAATAGAGTTCTCCAGATTTTGTTGATACACTTTCATGGTTTCTTTCTTCATTAAGTCTCTTGTAACACTGGGAAATTGTACTGAAAATTGACCATTACTATAGTCACCTTCTCAAGTGTCCAGCTTGCTTAAATATTGTACAAAAATGTATTTAATGATATAAAAGGCAGTGCAGAATTCCTTCCAATAGAGGCTGGAGCCCCAGGAAAAAACATGGTTTTAATAATGTTCTCTGTAGTCCCACTGAAAATAGACTTGTGCTTTCTGCACTCACAATTAAAATGTTTTCAACAGGGAGGGCTGAGCTCTACATGTACCATACCAATATACACTAAATAGTATTAAGTATCGCATATACAGGCCACCAGCTTCACAGCTCCATTTCAGCAATAATGCTCAGCATTTTTATGTTATGATTATTATACAGTAAAGACATGAATTTCTCATTATGCTATTGGTGCAGATATGATAGCATTTATACAGATTCTTAAACCTATCAACCAACTACTTTAAATCACTGGAACTGCTGCTAGCTTGTGATCAGTTGCAAAAGAATTGTGCAATGCAGCAATGGGTGCTGGTTCTCATCTTCTGCAGGAAAATGCTTCAAGACACCAACCTTTCAACAACACTGTCTTCTAAACCTGCATGGAAACTTCAAGCAGACTCATGAGCAAAAATTTACAGGCACTTCCAGAAGTAGGTACCAGGCCCTCACATACACCCTATTCAGTCCAAGTGGAGTCGTCATAATATTCACACACTCCTGTAGTGCAGATACACATTCTACAGTATATCTAGCTCCACTTTAGTGTCTGCCTGCCTCAAGCAACAACAGCATGCAGGAAGGAAGGAAGGAAACAAGCAAGAAAGAAATAAATAGCAACTGTGAACTGTTCCCTGATGTCCCTTCATGTCCTTTCAGCTAGCCCAGCACAGGGGACTAGGTACAGGGGGTTGACATGCCACCCTCTGAATGGATTCAGTTGAGCTTAGCAACACAGCAAACAGATGATGAGAACTAAAAAAAGTGTAAGAGAAATAGAAGAATTAATGTGGGAGGATGTAGGTAAAACTGGTAGGCAAGGAGAAAAGGTCTACTACACTGGATAAAATGCACTGCCTGTTATTGAAGAGAGCTCTCATCAGAAGCTCTGTCACAGGGTATTCCCCAAAAGACAGGCTGAGGTAGTGAAGTAAGGTTAGCTTAACTTCAAGGTCAAAGCCTACCATCAAGCAACAAAGCAGCAGCTATTATATATGTTAATGCACTACTCTTCTATCTTACTAGGCCTGCCTTTTCACACAGCATAGCAGAGATTCTCAATACATTTTCTATAAAGCTCCTGATGGCCTTCAAATCATCAACAGCCACATAGATGGTGATTATTGATGGCACACCTAAGTGGATAGAGCATAGGACTAGAAGATGACTCTAGATCATAGGACTAGAAGAGAAGGATCTCTTCCTGTGTCTGCCACTGACCTCTGACTCTACCTTTCTGTCCTCAGCATGCATGTGCTTGCAGCTCATCAGGACATGCATGGGTTTCTCACAATCCTATATCACAGGTTTGAACCCCCAGACTACTACTGGCACCCTCCCCCTCACACCCTACCAGAAGTCTTTCCTTCATGCAACGTTTTAGTAGACTCACTCTATAAAGACAGATACCCTCAAATGAGGGCAGAAAGCAAGTGTGGAAGCACAGGCATCTAACTGCACATGAATTCAGAGTCAAACATCAATTTTTTAGCACACTGTAATTTTGTAAATTACTTAATAATGATTGAGAGTTTTCTCCTGAAGAAATGTGAATTTAGAGTCAAAAGTACACCAAAGTTTCAAATGCAAAATGTGATTTTCTTTTTTTATTAAAATAAGCCTTTAAAATTGTCTCAATGTATGTATTTTATAGTAGCTAATATAAAATAGAAACAAGAAAATATTGCCAAGAATTTCAAGTGTTGTGAGATCTGTCTTTTTTTTTGGGGGGGGGGGGGGGGGAGGGGGTGGAGAGGAGGGGAAAGAAGGATTTGGGGGGGATACATAGGAGGGAAAGTATTAAGTGCATAGAATATACTTGAATCATATCCAGAGCATTTTAAAAGCCAAAAACAAAGGCTTTTGAGAGATACATTTGGGGGGCTGAAAGGAGAATTGATACAGAAAGCTAACCTGGCATGATTTTAGGGGATATATCTAAAAAGCCTAATCATTGATAATTCACAGTTTGTGAGCCTGGTGGGATTTCATGCAGAGCACTAGCTTCACTAAGGTAATTGGTGCTATTGAAACAACACTGGCTCAGCAGCATGCTGCTTTCTTCCTCGCCTCTGGGCACAGGAAGGATCAATATTTGTTAGGATTGCTTCTTGTTCCAACAATGTAAGATTTACAATACTTGCTAGGATTCTCACTTTGTCTTCACACAACTCATCAGTGGAACCCAATTACTAACCTCAGACAAACAACATTAACATGAGCCTCTATGCTTCTTTATTGCCCTTCATCCAAGTCTCATTTCAGGGTCTTCAGGCAGTGCCATTATAACAGATACTACACTTTAAAGTGTGCTCCAAGGAATAAATTTTCAGTCTTTCATTACTCGTACCTTGATTTACTTCATATCATCTTGCTGCTATAGACAAAGATAACACACTGTAAATTACAGCCATCCTGTCCTGTAGTTTCAGAGGTAGGGGGAAGGCAGGGAGTGATGCTTTTGCGCTACAATTAGCACTGGGCACCAGAGCTTCATTGCTAACATCGCTAGTGACTGAAACTTGTTTTATCAAAGATCCAAAGCCATTATTTCATATAAACACATTTCCTAAATTGCTTTATATTTATTTCACACTCTGATAAATGAGAAACTCTACAGTAAGAGAAAAATACATATTTTTATGTTGTTTATTGCATTAACTTAGGCTAGGTAATCTCATTTAACTTTACTCATGGGGCTATTTCTGCAAATTTTTCAGTCCTGATGACTTAATAACACAGTGGCCTCTGATAGTTTGCTGTTCATTATGTTCTACTTCAAGCTCAATACACAGAAGCAAAACCCGAAACTGTATAATTCTGTTTCAAATGTTTTAACTATTAGTGCACAGTTGGCAATAGAAGGCTAGGAAAACAGTCATTGGAAAAATTCCTTCAAGTTAGCTGTTGCAGTACCCCCTTATTTGTCCTACAATTTCCTCCATCCTCCATCCTATTCCAGTGGCTGATAACTAAGAACATTAGTTTTATGCGACTTGTCAAGCTCAAATGAAAAGAGAGCTAACTTTAATGACACTGCAATTAATCGCCCCAATAGACAGACAGCTAAAAGACAAGATATTGACTTCATTAAGGATAATGTATTATGTCATTAAGTTGGTAGGGTCACCTTGTGTATCATATATGCTTGCTAATATATTGGCATTTTCCTCAAATAAGATAAATTCAGATATGAGTGATAAAGCTGATTAGAAAATGTTTAATCTAAAGAGGCTAGTTTCCTTATATTCCACTTCGCAGCCCCAGGTATAAGTGGTCTAGTAAAAATCCATTATAGATCCAGGTTTACCACAAATAACAGGTCCTAGCAATTTATAACCTTTCTGGTTGGATTAGTTATGTGGGGCTTTTTTTTGGTGGGTGTTTTTCCTCCCCCTCAAGCTCAGGTATTATTTGCCCAGGCTCTATTTCAGAACTGTTTTTAAATGTATAATCTTCAGTATGTGTAAGGTTAAAATGACCACTGCATGCTAAATTAGCATTTGTGCATGACAGCTTAACCCTTTACAAGTCAGGAGTTTGCGATGAGTTTAATTTGAAAGAGATACTAAAATAATGAGCTATTATAAAGCTGATAATTCCTTCTAATTGAGAAACTTCTTTTTTTTGCCCCATCTAAAGGCACTTTTGTTGAGAACTTCTTTCTTTTTTTTAATCAATATCATGGAATATTTGCAAAGTAAGATATATCTGAAAGTAATTCTTGTTACTTAATATCACACAAATAAAACAGGTTTTGATAATCACTGCCTTCCTACTCATTCCCATTAAGATACTCTGGGTAGGCATGTTTCTCGCACCAACATTATTTTCCTCAGGTTTCCAAGTAAACACAGAGCTGCTTATATCATTACACTAGTGACTATCTGCATACTGCAATTTTGTAAATTACTTAATAACGTAATGTAAACCGAATGCACTAGAAGAAAACTGGTTTATACATATGGACTGCTCATTGCACTAACTGTTTCAATAAGCTGAAAACCAAAAGGAAACGGGCACTGTTTATTTTAAAACCTCTTCAGGATAAGATTCTGCTACTGTGTTTAGAATTTATATTTATTAAAGACTTCTCAGATCCCAGGCTTATTTATTCAGGTCTGACCTAACAGTCCATCTAAATCTTTTATAATCTTATTTATTATCATATTTCAATTTTACTTTTTTTAAACTAAATTATATAGTATGCATAAGAACAGAGTTAAAAAAAAGGCAAACAAACAAACAAAATCACCCACAAAAAAACCCAACCAAAATTCTCAGATTAGTGAGCAAAGTGATATTTTAAAATGAATAGTGCTGTTTGCCTGTTGCTATTAATTTAGTTCAGTGGTTGCTCAAGGAAAAAAATAAACACTCTGGAGGATAACACTCTGTTAATGGTCAGTTTGCCTCAACACTCCTGTAGGCAACATGCATGACCTCCTTGAAAAGAACAAACTCTAATTAGCATCGCCTACAATTCCTCTTTCTAAACCATACCTCTTAACCTGTACCCCATCTTTTCCAATATTTCCATTAAGGTTGTCAAAAGCAGAAGTTTGGGAACCTTTCCTTGTGACCTTGGCATTTCTTCTCAGGCTTAACGTATTGGCATTTTTTCCTCTGACTGCATCGCTTCTCATTTGTCATGATTATTGTTGAATTTTTCAACTGTCATTCCCGAACGTAAATCAATGGTTGTCGACTTCCCCTTTGTCATATCTGCACTGCCAACAGCCTTTCCCTTCTAAATGAGGCTTCCTCCCTTTCCATCCATTAAAAAAGGCCTGTCTTTTGGAGAAGTCAATCCTTTGTTAGGTCACTCCATTTATCATTCTTCCAATCAGTACCTGACACACTTATTCAGCCAGGTCTTCAACCACACAATCATTGTTCATTTTGGGAGGGGGAAGAAGGAAAGAGAGAGAAGGGGGCACTTTATTTATGCATGGTGGGTTTTGCCATCCATCTTGACCAGTTTTATATTTTTCAATGCCCTTGTAAATTTAGGGTCCTTCCTTGCTTGAAGGAAGCATCAAATTCAGAAGAAAAAACCTCCACCTCACATCCACAGGGGGAAGGGGCAAAAGAACACCAAGAAAACATTTTGCTGTTTTAAGAATTAAGATAAACTAGATATGAGAGAAAAATCTAACATAACAAATTCAGTTCTGTTACAAAGGGGTTCTAAAAAAAACAAAGACTAAAAAACATCACTTCTATGTTAAAAAAACCCCAAAATAACTGTAACAGAAATAGTAATGGATTGCATGACCTTTTTGACAAGGTTTAAGTCATATGAAGTTATATTACAATAAAACCAGTTTCTAAGCAGAATATTGGTTCATAGTGACTTACAGAAGCCTTCAGGACATGACTTGCTCAATAAAGAAAAGGAAGTCAGTATCTGTTATTTATGCGGCTACAGTCATGTTTGGTTGAACAATTTCACAGAGCTTTGATCGCCTCTGCTAGTATTTCAAACAAGCCTGCAAACAGTGTCATTAAGGTGCTTTTGTTGTTGGATATTAGGTAAAAATATCTGATATTTTTTTTAGAGCTACACACAAAAGCACTTAGCACTAATTAGCTTTTCCACAATAACACCTTCTTACTATTGTTTCATGTATCAGGTTAGAGATGAGTCAATATCTGACACCTAGCCATCAGGCATGCCTGCCCCCCGATTTTTAGGTGCATGACAAGAGGGGAAGTCTCTAGACCAAACTTGTAAGAGAAACCCTTCACTGTAGTAAAGTAGACCAGAAGTCCTTGATCCCAAACTGCTTCAATTATAAAAACACAGCCCCATATCATGTGCAGGTCTAGCCCTTTCCTATTATATAACAAAAAATGAGAACAGAGAATCATGCAAGGGTGCTTTCTCCCCAAAAGAAAAATTGAAAGATGCAAGCTCCTACTACAGTTGCTTCTCAACATGCCAGAATACTTTATAATGGCTCACGTACCTAAGTTTGGCTAAAAGCCTAAGCAGGAATAATTAGCAAGAGGAGCACTTACAGGCTGGAGAGACCTAGAGACTGCAAGTATAACTGATACAGGTTCAAGCATTGTGCAGACCTCCTTTCATTAACGTTTAATACATCTGTTAACCTGATCCATTACCCCAGCCAGTAATATAGTTTAGTTCTATCTTCTCCCATCATTTAGTTCTAATATGTGAAAACCTAAATTCAGGCAAATTAAGCAGCAACTATTCTAAGATCTTACAAAGAAGAGGTCTGCAAGAAAACCTTGGAAATGCTGCTGCCTTCCAGATCACCATAAGTGGAGCTTCTCTTTATAATGCCTGGCTCCCTACTAATGCCATAAAAGAAACACAAATCAAGTTAAAATACCTTTTGCAGCAATATCGCATGCTACCTTTTTCTGCACATTTTCTCTACAAAGCTTGATACATTGAAGCAATCCTCACAATACCAGGACATGTATATATACATATATATGCATATTATATATGCACACATATACCTGGATATGGTATATTTGGTGCAGTAAGTGGACGAGAGCTGTGGTCTTTGATACGCGTGATATAAATTTCTTGCTGTGTCAAATTCTAATTTGACCTGGAGTCACTCAAACAGTAAGCTTAATCTTATATTTCCTATATGTAAGTAATTACATACCCCACAGTGTATTATAGAAATAAATTTTCAAAAATTATTTGATGAAAGGCATATGAGGATCTTAGGTGGGCAGATCAGCAATAAAGCATAATGACATGGAAGGTCAGGGCATTTTCAACACCAGAAAATTGATTCCTTGCATGCCAGGAGTTACCTGTTCCAATGTGCAAGTTTTACTCTGTCAATGGAATTTATACAGAAAAAAATAATTTTGCCTAGAAATAAGCAATATTCTCACACAGGATTACAACAAATATGACATTTCTATCAAAATTACATATATCGTGGTTTCTCGGAGACCAGTTTAAGCACCAGCTTCTGCATTCAAGCCTTTTAGGTGAACACATAGGAGTAGCTGAACACCCTAGGATATGCTGGTTAATAATACAAAAAACTCCATGTACAACCAGTTTTATGAGACAAACCCAATCCCTTTTGGTTTGAGTACAACATTACAAAAGATAATCCAGTATTTGCTTCCCTTTATTTAAGGCCAAACACATTTTTAATGTGTTACCTAGCTGTAGAGAAGCAAAAGTAATTTCAACAGTTCCCACTGTACTTTAAAACTTTGCACCACTGCATCATCATGCAATTTTGGAAGCCAATATCCAAATTACCAAAATACAGACATCTAAGTATCAGCATTTTTATTTCTTATTAAATCTATTTTACTAAACAGATAACTACTAGCACTATACCTGGTGCCCCAAGCTTGAGATGTCAACTAATTAGATTTATTCTTCTCTTCACTGCCCTTATATCCTGCTTAATAAGATATTTTATTCAGATACTCCTGAGGTAACAAAGGGAAAAGCTTTGCTGCTGTATGTCACAGTATTTTTATTTATTTATTTGAACTGTATAAGGTAAGGGGTCATTTCCTTGTGAAAAGAATAAAATATAGCTGATACTATTTTAAATCATATCATGTAATCTCATTCTTGTCCAAGCAATAGATTTACAGATAACAGCAGCAATCTTCCTAAAGTGTAAAAAACCGGTGACCCTTCTGGAACCACAAAGTGACACAAAGAGGTGTTATTTGCAAACCAAAAGAGCTATTAATACACAAACCACTATATTGCAGGCAACAGTACAGATTTTTTTAATGTATAAGGAGTAATGAAAAACAAGCAGAGGTTGCAGTTCTAGGTCTAGCATTACCATTTTGTGCCTAGCAAATACAGTGTATTTTATTGCATTCATTCATTTCTAGTTAAGACTTTTACTGACTAAAGAAAGGAGAAAGAAAGTATCCTTTTTGGCAGGAAAATGCGGCTATTGAAACTCTGAATGAATGTTTTTGGTTGACTTTTGGGTTTTGGTTTTGTTTTTTTCTTTCATTTTGTCCAAGTAAAGAGCTTTATCATTCATGAATTTGCTTAAATTACATATATTGTAATGTATTCATACACGCTGGCAACAGTCAGTGTAGAAGAATTGCCTGGATAAAGAAATACAATCTGTAAGATCAGCTCCTATTTAGAAGGTCACAAAATATCTATATATAAAAGGCATGGATTCCTGTAATTTCCTCATTTATTTAGTTTTGCAACTTTATATTAGCTACTAATGTGAAAAGGGGGAAATTTTTTCATTATGAAATTTGTAATTGCACCCATAAAAAAACACAAAACACCCTTTAGGTCCAGCACTGAGAACCTTTAGGAGCTGGGACCATCATACAACCCCAGAGCATACAAATTCAATGTTGAATGTATTTCTGAAAGGTAATAATGTACATGTTGCTTTTCAAATGCAAACAATGGTGTCTTTCAATATAACTTTAAAAGAAATATATGTTTAAAATGCCTTGCAACACTTTAGATATTTCCTTCATGCTAATATATGCTCAATTTTCTGCTGTTATTTCAACAAAGGACTAGTAACATAACACAACATTTTAACTGGGGGCATCTTTCTTCAGGATGTAATATACATTTTTGGACACATGATATTGAGACCAACAGAAAAATTAAGCATGCCATGAGAGAAACTAATTATATGAATTCTTAGTCTTTGTATTATAATCATGGCATATTTGTTTTCTATTAATTAGATAACATTTGCAGATGGAAAATGAATTCTCCCATTCAACACATTGCAACATAAATAAAACATGAAAGCACGTATGGACTGAAACATTAACAAGTCCTTATTTGAATTAGCTTGTCATAATAACTGAGACATAAACCAAAATCTGGAACTGCTTATGATCAAAAACTGTGACCTTTGTTTCTTTTCGAATTGCACATGAGAACTGCTAACTTGCATTTTATTTCAAATACAGCCTTAGTGGGATTCAGAGCAAGTTCTGTGAAGCAACATCCAGAAACTTAAGTGCATTTAATAATGTCTATTACAATTATAAACTCAGCCAAATCATGGAAAGTGTTGAAATCTACCTAACAATATTTCCTTGCAGCTTTCACTTCACTCAGTATTTTTCAAGTTCCAGTTGTATTACAGAACTTTTTTAACATGCAATGTGCATTTTCAGGATGTCTGTGCACAAGCTGTATCTTGCTTTTTAATTGCATTTTTCTGTTGGACACATCTCTTCAGAAAAGTTAAGGCAACACACTGAAAAAGTACAATATAGGCTATGTTTCTAATGCCTTTCTTAAATAGCAGCTATGTAGCACAGCGCCTTTAATGGATTATCCTTACCAGCTATACATCAAATCTATAAATATTTTTAATTTTTATATTTTACTTGTTTATTCCATTTATTCTTAAAATATGTGTAACAGATTATTACATAGGACTGTGTTTGAAAAATACTGATTTTATTTAAAAAACCTGTATTGACACTTTCTCAGGTTTCTTTTATACAGTCTTTAAGATACAAATAAAATTTTCAGCATTTGTAGAAAACCTTGATAATCATTAGGGGCTGCTATTTGTGTGGCACTGCACTAGTACCAGGTATAAATTGTAATGATGTAAAACCAAATTAATCTCAACATTTAAAACATTTTAAAGGAAAAACTGTTTGGTTAAGTTGATAATCAGATTTATAAGCTAATACCTTAAGAATGGCTAAAAAGAGACCTCTGAGACAATTAATTTTGCCTTGTCTTTGTTTTAAAGTTCAAACACCAAGTTATTCCAATGCTTACAGAGACAAAGCTGCTTCCACAACAAAACCATTTCTGCCTCTCGTAGCAGTGACGGGCCAGTACAGTTACACAAGATGGAAGAGAAGGGAAGGTCACAGGGCTATGTGGTACATTTAAAAATGCCAGAAATAGATGCTGATCATCTTGTACTTCTTTTTCAAAAAGCCTCTAATCAGTTCTAAA
Organism: Melopsittacus undulatus; assembly: GCF_012275295.1. Lineage (NCBI taxonomy): Eukaryota > Metazoa > Chordata > Aves > Psittaciformes > Psittaculidae > Melopsittacus > Melopsittacus undulatus. The sequence continues at coordinate 48,397,308 of NC_047534.1, read as the reverse complement.
TTTCTTAGACAGTTTGCTTTCTTGCTGCACCTAGAAATGTGTCATTTGTCTATTTAAAAACATAACAGCTCACCACCCCTCCTCACTAGCTTTCCTTGGCCTCTCTTTTTTTTCCCCGTTTAATGTCTCTAACTTTATGCCATGTTCTTTTCCTCTTTCAGCACGGCTGAGCAAGGCTGACAGGCGGATTCCTTTGCTTTTCAGGGTATTAAAGCCACTTTCCCGCTCTGACAGCCTGTTCTACTCTGCCACCTTATAGCTCTGGCTTCACACTTCTCTGGGCAGCCACTGCTTCTTGACAGACCACTGTCACTTCCCATCATCCTCTCTGTATATCCTGTTCTCTCCCCCTCAGCACGCATCCCGACTTTCCAACCAATGCAATTATTTTTTTTGACAAGCCATCCATCAGCTTTAACTTTAAAAGCACTTTCCGCTGATATCCATTGTTAAATCCCTTGCTTTTTATGGAGCTTGCATGAGAGAATATGATATCAGACATTCAAACTACCAAACCATGTAAATTTACTTTGTTCTCAGCTATGTTTCCAATTTCACGTCCAATTTTTCGGTACATTATGCGTAGTTGTTGTGCTTAATATGATGTTGTCAAATCCCATTAAAGTTCACTGCATTGCACGGCTTTAAAAACAGGTTACAATTTGCATTCTATAAAGAAAGGAAGGAGTGCAGTCTGAAGTCAAGCTGAATCTTATTAAAATTATCTGTTCAATTGTTACATTTGTAGATGGAGTAATTTTGAGGCATTAGCTGAGACACATATGAAAATGTCAGTGTGCCAACTAATGACAATGAAAGCAAAAGGAATATATCTGTGAAACTCAATAAAGCTCCTTTGCTGGTGACATAAATTTGATGATAATCCAAGGAAATGAATAAGGGACCATACAGTTTGAATAGGAATTACCTTTTCTATTAAATCACTTTGCTGTATTTCCACTTGGCCTACATCTTGGTCCTATGCCACAACGAGTCTCTCAGCAAGCAGCAATTCTTCCCTATTTCGAACCACAGAAACTGAATTCCTAAATTCTCTATCATGATTATTAGAGGCCTCCAAAACCTCACAACCTTTTTCCCTTATGTTAACCAATTGCAACCAAAAATTATGCTACCTGCAAGTTTGCTGTTATTATCTCAGGCTCACCCACTATGTATTAACATGTCATCAATTTTGGTTCCAGTTTACAGGTGAAACAGCCACTGGAAAGCACACAGGTTGAGTTACACACCCAGCTCTATCCCACATCACTGAAGTACCTGCCGAGATCCCTCCACCCTTCATTCCCTTCCAATGAATACATTAAATGAATTTTTTGAAAATTCTTTAAAAGTTTGAGATGAACAGATTTATTTCTTACTTTTACACAATTCTGTTTAAAAATAATACTAACCCAATAAGAAAAATAGAGAATGTGTGAATGTAAATTAATGAACAGCAAAAGTAAAAGTGAGCCTGAACTATAGCAATAGTTATATTCATTCTATGTTATGAAAACTTTATTTTCATGTCATATTGAAGAAATTGAAGCTACTAAGCCTTGTTTAAGCCTCTTTAGTTAGATACTGATGTTACAATTTCCAATGTGCAACTCAGCATAAACAGGTTTTTCTACTTGTTTTCTTTAGTCCATTGAGACTATGGCCTTAAGCACCTCTCTTCAACAATGCTCTAAACTCATCTATCATAACTTTCCACTACAACTACTCACTGTACATTTTTATATTCTTATATTTTCACATCTTTGCTTTTACTTCAGTATGTACCACCTCTGCTTAAACACGAATCACTACCCTCTGCTATATTTTCTCAGCCTCTGAGTAAGTTCATCTCTATATAAAGGGTGCTAAAGAAACTATTGTACTGCATTATGACAGGTCGTCTTCCAACTTAGATGCCATACTACCTGTGAAGCAATTTTAAGAGATAACTATAAACCAGGGTGAAGCAGAAATGAATGATAGCATATACTTAAATAATTTTTTGTCAGCTGAAAAACAACAGTAATACCCATTTCATAGTGTCTTGTCATACCCACCAAAACAGTCATCACTATTCAGCATCTACAAATTGAATATACACAGACAGACTAAGAGGGGCTGAAAGGGGGAAGATCTTGTTTGTTTTATAATCTAAAGAATTATTCTGAGGAAAATAAAATAAGCCCATAAGAGAGGGGCTCAACTGACAATGAAACACGCAATAACTCCACAAGGACGTAAAAATTAATGGAACAAGTTAAACTTGGATTACAAATGGTATTCTGAATTTTAACTCCAATTTGAAGCTATTAATCAAGAAAAACATCAACAAAAATAGTTTCTAAAGACCACCAACATTTAGGCATCCTGCTTCACTGAAAGCAAAGCGAACTTGATACTTCCTATTCTCCTTTCAAGTTAGTTTGATTCAATTGCATACAATCAGTTCGTTCAAACTTTCACTGTAAAGATACTTCAGTCAGATCTGTTGTAGAACAATATACCCACTGCTTACAAAACCAAACAAAAATCTTCCCTTTCAAACTGTGGGGTAAGGTACAGGTGCTAGTACTAAAGCCTCTGTGCATCAGTTCCACTGGGAAGGTTACTGAAGTTGGGTCCAGACAACCTCACTATTTCTTTTTGAACCTTGTTTGTGTCCAAACTTCCTGTAGGAAATCACACTGCCCAGAAAACTATTTGGGTATGGAAATGTGTAAATCAAAATTATTCATGTGAATCTGTGAAATCAATTTTCATTATGAAGGAAAAACAGATTTTGAGAATTTGCATGTGCCTTCTGTAGTAGCTTTAAACATACCTGCTCCACTTTGCCATTAGGGTTTTTGTGCATTACATCTATTTGCTACCAGAAAATGAGTAATGACTTCAAGCAGTGGAAAAAATAGTACAATTTACTAACAAAGGAGAATGAAGAGGATCACTTATCTCCCCTTCTATCCATGTTAGTACTACTTCTACTTTCTAGAAAACTTGTTGCAAAGACACCACATTGAAATAAAAATCTGCTTTTACTCTTTATATCTCACATTACTTACACAAAGACACTCATAAACAGACTAAAGAGAGAGACTAGTCTCCATGTAGTCATTAGATAGCAACTTCGTAATAGAATGGATCTCAGTGGTACCTCCTTTAAATGCATCTCACACACATATCTGCAAGGTAAAGGAGCCTGTTTGGGTATTAAAAACATTTGTTAGCAATGTTTAGAACATTTTGCTACTTTCTGTCATAACCACATAAAATATTATGGTCTTTCAGCAATTAAAAGAGAGCTAAAATTGCTGTCACCCACTTCATCTGCAGAGTGAAGGATTTTTTTGTTGGGTGTTGCAGGGGTTGTTTTTCTACGGTTCATTAAGCTATATTCATTGGTTCAAAGGGAAAGCAAACTTTTCACCATGCCATACGAGTCATCCCAAGTGATATTAAATGTAAACTGAAGCAAACAATCAAGAAACCATCTGAAGGTTTTTCTACACCTAAAAAAAACCTACCATCCAACCTACATATTCTATATACCACTTTCTTTTTAATTTTAAATTATTTTTTAAATAATTTTCACCTTATGATACAAACACCATCATTAATATGACGTAAGAATTACTGGGTTGACTTAGAAGAAGATGCCTTTGCTCTCTCATAGAACTGCTTTAAATCGCCAAGCTCAATAAGCATTCATATGTAGAAGTCATCCCCTCCATTCTTTACCCTGCTCACCATCCTAATATTTGTAATTAAAGCTCTGAGGTTTTACACCCTGAAAGAGACAGAAATATATTCCCAAAGCCAACACTTATCCACTGCTCTCCCAAAGGCAATATATACATTATGAATACACTATGGCTGTAATAACCTAATTTTTAATAATAGTTTAGATTCCTGTGAATCTTAGAAGGAAGCAGATTTCTGTAAAGTGAATCAGCCCTAGAATGCATATGGAAATATTAGCAAAAAAGGATACGAGCTCCTATTATGAAATAAATAAGCTGTATTCATAAGGCTGCACTCTGCTCATCAGTGGTGATGCTCTAAAGGCAGAGTAAACACCAAGCTGAAATTACAAAGACTGATGTCCTTTTAGTTCTTGACACTTATTTTGGAGATTCAATTTACACATGTACCAAAGAGTCGGTGACAGAAAAATTTACTTTCAACATGATGATGAAAAATTATACCTTCTCACTACCAGAAATTTCCCAAATTTCACAATGATCTATAACTACAGGTTACACCAGTGCTCTAAACAATAACTACTTACCTCCCTCCATTAAAAAAGTGGAATCTACTTTTCTGCTTATGTGAAAGCCATGCTCTACTTCAAATACATTTTCAAGAATACAGAACTAACAATAACGTGAAGGAGGATCATCTGTTCTCTTTGAAACTTGCCACAGTTTTCCAAATGTGTCACTACAGAAAATGAAATCAGCTACACCAAATGAAAACATGTTTGTTTCCTTTGCTAACTTATTACCTTTTCTAGTTTCCAGGTGAAACACCTGCTGGGGAAGGAGCAGGAATGAGAATGTATTCATACAGTAACGTGGTAAAATATTGGACTTACTACTACAGTTTCATTAACATTATTTAATAATAAAAGCAAACCCCCAAGATGTTGGTATTTTGTTGATATTCTTTCATTGTCTGATACGCTTTGGTTGTAAATCACTAAAAAACACTAGTGCAATTTCAAAATTAAAATACTCAACATCTCAAATACTGAGACACTGCAAAGAAAATTATATAGCATTAAGAAAGCACCACTAATCTCTTATGTGAATGAACACAGACTAAAGGAAGATTCTGCAAAAATGTGGGTAAACCAATTGAGTGGAAACACTTTCCAATGGCAAGTAAACAGAAGTAGCACTGTCACAAAGAAAATTCTAGTTTGGTTTTTTACTATTTCTTTTAATCTCACTTCTTTTTTGTTTCATGTAATTTTTACAAAAAAAAAGGTGCAGCTTCAGCTTATCCAGTATGCTGATATCTACTGTCAGCAAGACAGCAGATTAAGCCTTAGATTTAAGACTCTTTTCAACAACTTTATTTACTGTAGAAACTATATGTTCATTATAACTTGTTTTCTTAAGCCAACCACACACCAACACAAACACATTGATGGGATTAATCCATGCTTAAATAATATGTATGTTAGGATTCAGTTTCCAATCATCAAAAGAGTTAAAATGTCTTTTTCCCCACCTCCCAAAAGTGACAGCATTTTCCCTTCCTCATTTATCCTATTTTCCAGCTGTTAAAAAGAAATACAGAGACTTCTTCAGAGCCAGCAGTTTTGCTTAACTTACTTAAGCATAGAGATTCAAGGCTCTGAGCCTCTGCCCTCACCACCATCAATTCTAGTCCCACCTGAAATTTAAAATACTAAAGTGATTGTGGTGAATTTCTGAGAGTCAATCTTTCTGGATGAATGGTTGTCTTCTTGATGGAGAAGGACAGTTGTCCCTGAGGAGAAAGGTAATAGTAGAATTTTGTCTTATCCTTTAAGTCTGACTAACCACATGCTGCTGAGTCAGCCATACATACAAGCAGACAGCAATCGTAACATTGCTGCTCAAGTCTACCTTTCCCCGGAGCATCACCAGATGCAAAATAACAGCTAATGTCACTAAAGTGATGTTCTAGGTTGAATAGACTAGGAGATCAATCCAATGTTTTTGTAATAGCGGAATGTTACAATTTAGGAGCTAGAGAGGTTACCACACTACAAGAAAACAAGTATCGAAAGAAAATAAAACAAACTAATGCAAGTATATTTTAAAAATACTGCAATATTCTACCTCAAGTTACAAGGAAGTTGTGAATGTCAATAGTTTTACTTGAAGGCTGCAATTTTTAATAGCAATCAGTAAAGTATGATCCCATGTGGAGTAATGGATTTCCCACATTCTATATATATAGTCATACATTTCATATGTGGAAAATATATCAGCTTACGTTTTTTAAATACAGAATTCAATTGATCATTATGTCTTCACCATACTACTGGATGCAAACTTTACAGTAAGCAAATATGCCCGTTCAGTGGCCAAACTTCTGAACTACATTGCGCCAGGGTACAATGGCTGTTGCCAAGTTATGCAACTCCCATAGCAACTGCAGTTGTAATATAAAGAGATTCTCCAAGAGGTAACTTTACTTAAGGTCAACAAGTCCCCTGACAAAAATTTTATATAGTGCTCCATCTCAGACATACAGCCAAACCTTTGTTCTCCTCATAACCCTTAGGCAAAATAAACCTAATGAGACTCACAGACAACACATTAAATGATGGTATTTTCAGTACAGCTGGGATTCCGTTCTATAAATAATTTCAAAACTATTACCCAACAATGTATTGTGATAAAAACCTGACAAGGTCTTGCTCAACAAGCAGTTACTGGCATGGTTTTGCTAATAGGGATGAAAGATTTTCTTAAATGCCTACAGTGGTTTTTCACGTGCTTCTATAAATATGTTGCTGTCACTTACAATCAGTGGGGTACATCCTTCTGGTGAATGTTAAAATTAATAAAATCTTGAGAATCAAAATAGCAACAAATACCATAATCAAACTCTTTCACGCTCCATAACAGTATTATTCTACAGTACAAGTAGGCTTATTTCCCTAAAGGACAATACACGTAAAAAAACGGCTTTCAGATTCACTACGAGAAAAAAATAAAAAATAGTTCTAATTACTAACTGGTATTTTTTCAGGACAAAAAAAAAAAAATCCTCATACTGGTGGAACTTAAAACTAAACTTACTAAAACAATAGGAAAGGAAACACCAAACCACAGACATTTACCTTTTGCTATGAAGCCATCTTAGTCCTTATGCTTACAAAATGCTTTGATTCAAAGCAAAACAAGCAGCATTCAAAACTTATTCCAGAACAGTTCCTAAAACATTGTACACTACCTGATTGGGAAATTCTATTTTGTCTTATCTAATCAACATGCTACCAAAGAGAAGTTTAAGTGCAATCCTACTCAAAATAGCTAGGTAAAAAATGGTAGGTTCAGTCAATAGGTCTGCTATCCATGCTTGCTTAGAATTCTATATTCTTTGTTCTTCATGGGCCTTTTTTTATGTCAGAAATACTAAATGATGTACATAAAAAGTATAAGACGAATGTAAACATTCCATTTCTGCCTCATCAAGGATGAGATTTAGAGGATGCATGTGCAATGCTTCACAAAAATAGAACTCTATAACTTTTTTCACAGTAAAATAATGAAGGGAAAATATTTAGAATTTTCATTACATTATTATTATATAAAATTTTGTTTAAAATATTCACCTCTATAGTTAACCAGGAGGAAACATACTAACTACACACCTAGATTCCAACAATCATCAAACTGCTGTATGTATCTAAATTTGCCCTAGCAGGTTGAGCCCTAGATACATTTCATGGGTGCTTTTAGCCAATTGAAGCCTTGAAAAAATATTAAACATGCTCAAAAGAACTTGGAGCAGTTACATAAAAGAAAAAAAAAACCAAACAAAAAAACTTCCATTTTCAAAGCAGATATTGATACCTTAAAAGTAAACCAGAAAACATTAAGCCAGGCACTTCACAGCACTGGGGAAAGACTGTTAAGGAGTTCCTATAATCTCTGCAAAATTTGTATATCCTATAAAGTTTTTGAAAGTATTTTAATACCCTGATTTGTAAATCTGTTCTATCACATCTGCTTCTCACATTAAGCTCTTCTTCCAAGCTTACAGTAGCTACTAGCATACTGCCTATAGAAACACAACACCTGGCTCTATAACCTAAGCAGCTATACCTCCAAGAGAATCAACAATGATGAACTGTCTTGTCAAAAAGTCTTTATTAGTACTACACCACAATAAAAAAAGCTAACAGACAGATGTAAGAGTAACTTGTATGCTAACCTAGCTGAGCTATTCTAAGAAAACTTAGCATAGATGGGTGGAACTCACAACAGCTATTTACCCACCATCAAGACAACACAAAACGACTGTATATTAATGTCCTGGTCCAAGCTAACAATCAACAGGCAAGCTTCCATTCGATTTAATACCATAAGCTCCCTTTTAAGAGGAGTTTTAAAGCAAATTAATAGTTACCAGTTCCCCAAAAAAGCCTGGGGGAGGTAGGTGGGTGGAAGGGGAATCTATTGATTTTGGATGTTGCCCGTTCCTCGAAAGTAATACTGATTGGATGGCATGATACATGCAGGAAAAGGAAGAGCACATCACATGAGCAGGTTCTGAAAGCAACAGAAAACAGTAAGTTCATGCCAGTCCATAACTCTGATCCTGAACCTCAACATTCTTTCTCTCCAGTGACAAAAAAAAGTCTTAACCAGTCCAGCACTGGTTAAGAATTTACCTCATTTAAGCAGCAAAAAATTGACTAACAAGCTTCAGAAGCAAGATCTCTTCCTCAGATCAGAGAAGGAGACTGAACAGGCCTGTGACACTGCTTACAATTAAAAGGACAGAGGCTAGATAGCACTCCGAGATAAAGATACACATATACCCCTGTAGCGAACACCAAGACAAACGATAACTCCTTGAGTGCCATAGGCCTCAGTACATTTGCTGCATTTTCGTTTTGGTAGAAACAAAAGGATTACATTTCATGCCATCAATCCTTCAAAGCTGTACTTGTCTTTTCATTAAACAGTAAATGCATTTAGCTCAAATATTTTTAGATAAAAATCTCTAGTGATCCTGAAGCTTTAAACTGCTGCTCAATCCCCCATAGTCTTAACAATTCAGCAAAATTACTTAATGCAAAGGCTAGAGGCCTCCAGATTAGGCTGGTTCCTCCCAAAGGATAGCTCCCCTCCCCAGTTGGGATGTAGTTCACCCTGGGAACAACTTCATGACATCTATCTCTAAAATTATTCAGGTCAGTTCCACTTAGAAAAGAGTGTTAAGAACACCTGAAGAGCAGGGAGCTAAAACCCCAGAAGGCTACACATGTTGCTTTTTATATACTAATGTCTCACAACTTTTACAGTGTTCCCTTCCACATTCCAGAGATGTGAAGGCACCTCAGCACTTCACACACTGGTAACGTTAATTGTATCTGAAACAGTTTATTTTTTTCTTCTCCCTCCTTATTAAACTATATTTGTTTTGGTTGTGTAGGGGAAGCCTATTCTAGCTGTATTTATACTCTTAACATTACTGTAAAGCAATAGCTCTTTAATGCCAATCATAACCTTCATAAATGGGTTTGTAATGAGAAAACCTCGTTTGTCATTCAGCAGGTATGATTGATGCTATATGAGTGAAGTGAAGCCACAGTGACCATCTCAATAACATGAACAGCTGCCAAATATTCATTTAGCAGAATGAGTTTAAAAAACTTTGAGCAGATTGCTTTCACAAGGCTGCTTTCGACAAAAGGAAGCATAATTAATGAGCTAATATCAGCATGTGTCTGGCTAAGCTAATGAATATCAAATTACACAGAAACCTGTATAAATCATCATTATCCTGAATTTTAATTGAACTTGCAATTAAACATGACAAATTTTATATACACTAAACCTTTAATTTATACTTTCAAATAAGAAATAATTTATCATTTTTAGTATTTCATAGTTAATTTCCCAATATGTACACTTCTAATTAACAAGGACAGACAGGCATTTAAGAAAAGAAAAAAAGAAAAAGAAAAACCTGCTGAATAGCTTCACTGGTTACACCAACTTTCAGTAGATTAAAATCAGGGAGAAGACTTCTAAGAGTGCAGCGATCCACTGCTTCTCTAAAACCATATTTAATTTCCAAATTATCTTTTGACTGTTACATGCAGCTAAAAGATAATTGGGCTGCAGAAATGCCTACATGGTAACTTGAAATCAGAGTTAGGTTTCTGCAAAACAAGCAATAGTTTCTGAACAAATTCATAGATTTAATTTTGTAATGCTCTATTTATAGTTTGTTAATCTTATTGTCATTGTGGACAAGAGCTGTCACAATACAAAATATTGCTTCTTTATGAAATAACATCTTAATCATTATCCAGTTTAATGATATATTCCCTCATTTAGGATGATCCCCTTTTGGTTATCTCCAGTACAGACTGAGAACCTCAAGAAAGGGATTGCCTCCCCACCTCCTAATACTCATACATCTCTGTTACATTTTTTTTCCTCTTTATTTCATCATAATATTAATTCAGTTTCTCTCCATTTCTAAATAGAAAAAAATTACCTCACTGAAAAGAACAGGTCTTGCAGCTATGAATCCGAAACTCATACAGAAGCAGCTGCATTGCTGTTAAGCAGTCACAAAGTTTTACTAGCACAGCTAACTCAGCTGGAAGAGTGGGAGGAAAAAAAATACCATGACAGCCATGCCAGCAAAACCTGGGGTATGGACATGGTAGTATGGCATGACAGTGCATTTGTTCAAGCAGGTTCAACAACGTTAGATAAAGACTAGCAAGACACTAACACTGACAAAACTCCAGCTCAGAAAGGCTATGCACAACTAGATGTCACTCACATTGAAAATGTGGTCAAACTCCAATCGCAATTTACATCAACCTGGTCATAGTGAAGACTTGAACACCTTCGTCCAAAAGCCTCATTGAAAGCTCAGGGCAGGCATTACAACACATCCATCCTTCAAAAGCAGAAGGATCATTTGCAATCCTTATTAAAAAAGAATAGTGTTCATCACACAATTTGCTGAACCTTCAAGACAATGTGCATTGTCACGTCCCCATGTCTTTTTCCACTAGCTTACTAACCACAATAACGAAACAACTGGAGAGAAAAGGAATTCAGCTGAAGCAGCTTATTAATTCTCACAGCAATGAGACCAACAGCTTTCATAATTACAGCTCTCAGTACTTAAGAGTGATGCCTCTGATTCAATGAGCAGAAGAATAAGGCATACAACAGAAAATTTCCATTACTACTGCTAATTATGGGAAATATGTTTGGGTGATTCTTGCAGTCCTTGCTTTTCCTCAAGCCAGCTATAGACATATCCCCATTATTTTATTTTTCTCCACTGTGCTGCCTATTCTTCTAGGCAATGTAGTAGCTGGCTATGTTTGGCAATTTTTTGAGCACACAAGAATGAACACATCTGCCATGCTCTTGCTGGTTAAATGAGTCCTGGAGACCACAGAAGTAGCTCAGGTGTTTCCAGACCATATGAAAGAAAGCCTCTTGCATGCAGCTTGGCAGGATTTCATTCTTGTACATCCATTTCCCCCACAACATTTTGAGAAATGCAAAGCAAATAACAGAAGAAATGGCAGGGAGTCAGGGATCTCCCAGAATTAGCTCTCCACCTAGTTCGTACAGCTCTACAAGTAGTTTAATCCCCTATCAGAATTCAGAGACAAAAGACGATTAGTCAGCACAGTAATATTCATCCCTGGTTAAAGCTTCCTAAATACTGAGATAATTTTGCAGCTCTGCCTAACTGTATGATCTTCAATAGCTACTCTGCCTCACTGTGCCCCCTATTTATTCTCGTGGAGAGATGTATGCTGATGCTTAACTCTCACCCAACATTTTTTTTGCTTCCACTAATAAATCCTCCTGCAGACCATTTGCACACTTTTGCTTCCATACTTCCCCATTCAATCCACATGCAAAGCTCTCACCCTTCTGACATCACTCCTTCCACAAACACAGATTCTAGTCAGCAAAAATAACATCGCCTACCCATCACCAAGAACAAATAAATGAAACAAACTCAGACATAATTCTCCTCTGGGTTTTCCAAGTGCATTTTGCATTGTCTGTCTACTCAGATTACAAGCCCCTCAGAGCAAGGACATGTTGTCTTGTTTGACTAGTACAGATCTGAGCACACTGTTTTCACATAAATAATATTAATAGCAATGATAATACTGGTTTGGCCAGTCTCAATACACATGAAAATGAGGCAGTATGTGCCTCTATTTTGTCTTTTTCTTTTTTTTTCCTTTTACATAAGGAAATGTCATATTTCTTTTTCAGGGACTTGCAAACCTGATGGAACTGCATATACCACAGCTCTGAATGTTTAATGCTTTTGCTGAAGAGCGCTATGTGCTCATGCAGGAAAGCAGCAGGACAAATATTTTCACACATTATCAGATAGCTGAGTGAAACAGGCTCCACCAGAATTTACAACTGAAGGCTACCAGAATTTACAACTTGTGAAATTGTGGCTGTCTGCATTTTCTCATTACAGTGTGCTTGCCAGAGATAGAGAAGGAGCCTTTTTTTTTTTAGCTTTTTTTTTTGCCATCTACTGTCTCACTACTTCCTAGTTAAACCTTGTCTCAAGTTATCAACACTCTCTGGAGAGATAAGCTTCTTCTCACTTACAACCTGTCACTAATAATCGAACTTTCAAGACTCCATCTCGAAAAGAGACTACTGGAGGCACACAGGTCACAGGAATTAACTGCCACCAGTCCTTGTAGAAAACTAAGCTCATCAATCTATAGCTTCTCATCATAATTAGAATAACGGCTTTGAAAATTTGGGCTGATGTGGACTCACTCTTATGCCACAAAGACCGCTGATTAAAATCTTGGTGTGAAAGTTAATGACAAGTGCTGCTGGCGTTGTCGTGGCGACAGGGACAAACAATTCCCTTGCTGTGACATTTTCAATGTCCTGCAGAAGAAAAACTGTCCTCTTTAGTGTGGCACTGTATGAAGCTTATTTATGGCTACAGGGCTTGCTGGATTGATGACTGTCGTAACACACTGTCAAATCCTTTACTGACACATTCATTTTTTGAGCCCCTGGTGTGGCAGAAATAAAACACAACAAAAATATGAAAGTATTATTTATAAGGATCTCTTTGAGAAAGTCATGGATGAAATAAATTTGGTACATTTTTTGTACCCAGATGTGCCTTTTTTTTGTACCCAGATGTGCATTTATTAAATACATTAGAGGGCAAAAGGTATTTAATGTTCTTGAAGATTACCTTACAGTTTTTGGGATGGATTTTTAACGGACAAAACCCCGAAACAACTAGTACAGTCAACAAAGCTTTAAGAATATAGTTTTGCTTACACTGTGTTCACAGCAAAATATAATGTATTGTACTCTTGGCATTAAAGTTTAACAGTTCACATCAGAACTGGTCTCATGTTTGTTTTGATGCTGAATTTCAGAAAGATAGGTGGAGATTTCAGTGACCCTGCTGGCAGTAACATGCTCCAACATTAGTGTCTTCAGCTATTATTTCTGTTACTTTCAGAAATGAGGAGGTCCTACTTCTGTCTCCACTTCCAGATGAATTTTGTTCCCCTCACTTCAGATACAGTGAACATTATTTAACTTTAAGGCTCTTGTTAACATCCTGCAGCTTTTACCATCTGCACTGATTAACCATTACAAGAATATCGCTTTGGACTGCAACAAGTGAATGTATGGTCAGATCATCGTAGAGAGGTCCAAATATTCCTCTCAAATCTCTGCATTGGCACATTCAGAAGTCTCTGCACATAGATGTTTCCATACTGATCACTTTGTCAGGAATCAGGCTTACTCTAACTTCCAGGTTCAAATTTATTAAAAGAGGATTGCTCTGCTTTTAAACTTAAAAGCACCTCTTGTCTATCTATGGGGAAAAAGAAAAAAAACCCAACAAAACAAAACAATCTAAGCTAATTTACTCATTCCCAATATTACAAAAAGAAAACAAACCCACTGTCCTTTTCTCTCCCTTTTGCCAATGGACTCCTCCTCCCTATTCTTTTAAAATAATAAAAATAAATAGTAGTAGTAAAATAATAAATAGTAATAATAAATTATTTACCAGATGCCTTCTAATTTAAAATTCCTGAAGAAGTGTCACAATAGGACACTGTCCTTTCACAATGCTTAAACATAAGGGGAGTGAGCAAAGGGTTGTTTTCTATAATTCCAACTCCATCAATGTTATTTAGAGGTATAACTTAAGATACAGAGAAACTTCTTCCTGTAAAAAGAAATAGCAATGTACTTTTTGGAAAAGGTCTGTCCAGATTCTTGCATTAATAAGTGAAAATGGGGATTGCTCAACACTCAAGAGCCTTTTGCCAACATTCTCAGCAGCCCCATACACATTCAACACAGGTTGCTTCCAAGTATAGAAGAAATTCAAACCCTAAAGGCCACCAATTTCAAAATTTGAAGACTGAGCATGCTTAGGTACATTAATAATTTGAAAGGAACATGACAGTTACATGAAGCTCTTCAGTCTCAAAAGCTGGATTGCTTATCTTGCCTATCATCTATCTACTTTGTCACACTCGTCCCCATCCCACCAATCAATGCACATTCTTTCCAATCTCATTTCTACTTGTGAAAATTCCTTAATATCATCAGGAGTGCTCTCTTCTTGACTTTAATATATTTCTCAGACTTTGACATTCTCTTTGCATGCCTACATGGAAGTATCTTCAAATCTGGGCCCAGTTATATTATTGCTTCTCTCAAAATTAGGTGTTTGACAGTTGTAATAATCGTTATTCACCTATAGTACTTTGAATCATCACTATTTTTATATTATTTTGGATTACAATTTCAGATTTTTTGCTTCATAAGGGTAAAAAAAGCTTATATTTATTCTTTAATCTAGTACCTGTTAACTACTAACACACCGCCAATGCTCAAAGTCCCATCAGTAATTAAACTGTGTGAATTAAAATGTGCAAGTTTGTCAAGACACTTACAAGTCTTTAACTAAATGCTAAATTTAATTCCCAGAACATTATGAAATAGGACTGTTAATTTTAAAATTAGATATAAGAACAGATAATTATGAACATTATGAAATAAGACCATTAGAACAAAAACAAAAACAGTATTTGGATCTTCATCCAAATATTTTGGTCTGGAAATAAGATTGAAAAATTTTACTCAAGGAAATTCAGACTTGATCCTTCAAAACTATCAAAAAATAAAGGAAATCCTATTTTAATAAAATTAATCATTCAGATTTCTTAGGAAACTTTCAGCTAATACTGAACCATAGTAATAAACAAAATGGTTCAGAATTATTTAAATTTCTCTACCGCAGCATTCAAACCCTGAATATACAGCAAAATAAATCTGCCCCCCAACAATTTCAAGTCCCAAACACTGACATCATCCATACTTGATTTATTCAGGTAATCACCATGCTAATTACAATTGACTGTATTACCATACATCAGAGCAGTAAAAAACTTGCCCTGGAGTAAAAAGTTACTCCAGAGATCTTCTGTACATAGTTTTGCCTGTCAGTGAACCTAATGCTTTATTCTCTTTATTTGTAGTATCATCTGTATGCTGATATTTGGACATTATTTTGCCTCTACTATAAAATAAAAGCTAGTGGAAGTACCTAAAGAAATGAACTGTCTTACTAATGAGAGACTAGATCTTGGACAAAGGAAGCATCAGTCAACCTTTTCACAGGCCAAGCCCCATCATCTAAGCTCTCATCTACTCAGAAATTTTGAACATAACTATTGTAGGTACAATTTACTCCAGTTTTCAAGTATGTCTTGATAATCACATTTTTTTCATTACCTGGTTGTTAACACAAAAAGGATATTGCAAGACTTGTTCTGAAGAGAGAAATGCAATTCTTTCTTGGCTTCTTATTGAAAAGGAGTTGCCTATAACAGGACAACACTGGTCAAGACAGCTATTTTCTCAACTGTTTCAAAGACAAAATTTCACAGTGTAAGTTGAAAATGTTGGGTGAAAGTCTTGGTGACTCTGAAAATAGGTCTCTTTCTGTGGTATTTTGACAGCTTTACGTTGTGCCAGACTACAATGACAGTGAGACTTTGAAATGTTCCCTTAATGACCTAAAAGAGCACAATCTCTATCACTGACTCAACTGGAAACAGTCGTTTCCATAGGTCCCAAAACACTGTCCGTGGATGATAGCCAGACATTTGATGTCCCAGCAATTCATTCATGTTAGCAAGAAATTAAAATAATTAAAACTTAAACACATTAAACATCTACTTATAATACTTATACACTGTCTTCAAAATGCATAGATTTTTATCTACTACATTTTGTATTAGAAAAAAACTAAAAGTTGTAAATTTGGCATTCCTTGGTTCAGGTTTGGATTTCATTGTGCTTGGTCAGTGGGCTTCCAATTACATCCACGAAAGCTACCTGTGCTGGTTCCCTGCAGTTATAACTTACAAATGGTATAATTACAAAGTAAAATTAACAAAAGGAAGTTGTGATCAATTATCCCTCTTTGTCAACTCTGTAAACGATACAGGGATTCCAGGTCAATTTAACTACTAAATGCTGCAGAGTTTCATGTAAAGATTTATGACAAAATTTCAGCCTTTGTCTTTGCTTTTTTTTTGTTTGCAAGTCAAATTTACTATGTGAAAGTGTTTCTTAAGGAGGGGGAACTGTAGTGTGCTAAAATGGTTATAAAATATAGTTTATACCCTTCTTACACCTTATGAAAAAACTGAGTGTACCGCATAGAAACTGGGTGACTAAACACATTGTCAAATATAGGGGAAAAAAAAAGGTAAGAAAAAAAACAAACCCTAGCAGTCAGTTTTAATTTTTTCATGGCCATCAGCTTTTCTTGTCCTATTAGTTACCATAACAGCAACACAATGTTGAGCAAAATACCAGAAGCTTTCATTAGAACCATTAACATAATTTGATAACTGATGGTATTTGATTTCTGACTTTTGAACTTTGACTTAAAGCTTGGTGTAAGATGTAATCTCACTGATTGGATGTTTTTTAAAATACGAACACTTCATGTTACATTGCTTTGTTAATTATAATTAATGTTCACATTTGTCACAAATTATATTATTTAAGAAAGAAGCAAAAACGATGAAAGATGTGACAACATTTGACCCATGTCCTCTTCCCCCAGATGATTAAGTCCTTACTTAAGGATTTCTAACAATAAGCTGAAGTCATGTATGCAGTAGTGAATACATACAAACAGAATAAGAACCTTTCAATAAACTATTCATCTTTTGTGTAACTTAAAGAAACTAGAAGATGGATACTAAATCCATAGATGTCAGACACTTCAGAGCTATGTCCAGGATGCTCTACTTATAATATAGAATTCAATTATACAATGTTTTCTTGATCTTTAAATACCAATGCAAAGAAGTAAGGAGAGCTTTTCCAGTTCCTGTCTGTACTGGTATGCCTAGGGATTTTCAGAGAGTGATAGAAGCCCACCCCCCTATGATACAGTTCTTATAAACTTGCACTGTTCCCTCTGCTTTTGGCCACATCAGTGTTAAAGCTTGAGCTAATAAGCCTTGCCTTCTGGGAGCGCTCCCTAGTCTCGTGAGCAGCTTTATAGTTAAACTGGTCAGGTTAAAGACCTGAAAGGGACTTAAATGTGCAAAATGTCCTGTTTGCATACAGTGCATTTGGCCTGCATCAATACTCATATCTAATCATATATAATCTGTCATATCAACGACCCCCTCTCTAGGGCAGAGCGTACTATCACAGAGATGCTTTGAATATACATTTATGGGATCTTTATTAGTAATACAAATCCTATAAATCTACAGTTGCATTAAAACAAATGCAAAAGATCACACACTATCTTTTTACAAACATTCCAGTTTGATTCAATGGGGTCTGCAAAAACAAAGGCTCAAGTTCAGAATTCTTAACAAAACTGTAAATGTCAGATATATTCAAAATTTACAAAACTTTACAGAATACTAATGTAAAATGCTTTGGAGAAAGGGAAAAGTTTTTCAGCCAGCCTTGAAAAAATGTATGAAAAACAATTTTGTGATATTGATGCATCATTAGGATGCATTAACTGCTCAAAAGTGAAGAGGGCTTATACATTTTTTCATTTTTAATTAAGCTAATGAAGATGAGTAGTCTACTCTTGTGTTCAACAAATATAAACAAAAGTCAAGAGGGAAGAGATTTTCCATACCACATCCATTTTTATATACAACTCACCTGTCTGGTAGTAACATTAAACCAACCTTTACAGATTTCTTAGCATGGAATTTAAGGCTGCTGTGTTTTGCCAGGAATATTTTCCATCAGAAACTTGTGAGTCTTTAAAATCCTCTATGTAAATAACCGATAAAAGGGCATGGAACTTATTTGTCTTAGATTTTGAATGCCTGTCATGATTTTAAATGGTAATCAGGCAAAGGACTGTGATTTAAATTCTGGAGTCCAACATAGTTAAATCTTTCCCTCACAGTGTGTGTTCAGAGAAAAAATGCTCAAAAGACATTTTTAAATTAAAAAATTATTCCAACATACAGGGTGAAGTCTAGCCATATACATATTGTAGCTATTGGTGCCATGTCCCATGAAGTAAGCAGTAACAAAGAACTGTGTGTCTGGTTTTTGCCTTCATGACTGCTGCCATACTGTCTCCTCAGCAGTTGATATAAGAGTATGTAATGTGATCATGCATCCCACTATTAAAAAATAATTAATTTCCTATGCATAGAGAACACATTCCCTGCAAAGATAAAATATACTCTGGATACTCCTTCATATTGTAAGTCATATTCTGCTTAAAAGTTCTTTCAACTTCTTGGCAGAACCAACCTCTTTAAGTCTCAATGAAAGATTAATCATAATAAGAATTTCCTTACATTTACTATAATACTGTCCAATTTTCCACAGGATGAATATATTTCAATTCTTCTACTATAAACTTTTAAATTGTAGAATTTATAAGACTGTTAACATGTCACAGAATGCAATTTTTTCAACAAACATTGCTTTTACTTCCTCCCCCGCCCCCATAAAAACAATTGAGGAAGAGGGAATCACAGAATCATAGAATAGTTAGGGTTGGAAAGGACCTTAAGATCATATAGTTCCAAACCTCTGCCATGGGCAGGGACACCTCACACTAAACCATATCACCCAAGGCTTCATCCAACCTGGTCTTGGACACTGCCAGGGATGGAGCATTCACAACCTCCCTGGGTAGACCATTCCAGTGCCTCACCACCCTTATAGCAAAGTTCTTCCTTAGATTCAATCCAACCTTCCCCTGTTTAAGTATTAACCCATTACCCCTTGTCCTATCACTACAGTTCCTAATGAATAGTCCCTCCCCAGCATCCCTACAGCACCCCTACAGATGCTGGAAGGCTGCTATGAGGTCTCCATGCAGCCTTCTCCAGGCTGAACAGCTCTAACTTTCTCAGCCTGTCTTCATATGGGAGGTGCTCCAGTCCCCTGATCATCCTTGTGGCCCTCCTCCAGACTTGTTCCAACAGCTCCATGTCCTTTTTATGTTGAGGGCACCAGAACTGTACACAATACTGCAAGTGAGGTCTCACGAGAGCAGAGTAGAGGGGCAGGATCACCTCCTTCGACCTTGCTGGTCACGCTCCTTTTGATGCAGCCCAGAATAGGGTTGGCTTTCTCAACTGTGAACATACACTGAAGCTAGCTCATGTTCATTTTCTCATCAACCAACACCCCCAAGTCCTTCTCCTCAGGGCTGCTCTGAATCTCTTCTCTG
This sequence comes from Melopsittacus undulatus, assembly GCF_012275295.1. Lineage (NCBI taxonomy): Eukaryota > Metazoa > Chordata > Aves > Psittaciformes > Psittaculidae > Melopsittacus > Melopsittacus undulatus. Next base: position 48,377,799 of record NC_047534.1, on the reverse strand, counting down.
CCCAACCTGTGGCTGTATGTGGGATTGCTCTGACACAGGTGTAGGACCTTTCACCTGGCATGGTTAAACTTCATGAGGTTGGCATCAGCCCATCTGACAAGCGTGTCAAGGTCCCTCTGGATGGCATTCCTTCCCTCCAGTGTATGAACCAAACCTCACAGTTTGGTGCCATTGGCAAACTTGCTGAGGGCACACTCAATCCCACTGTCCATGTCACCAACAAAGATGTTAGTGTATTAACAGTATTAACAGAATGTTGGTGTATTAACAGAAGTATTAACACTGGTTTTTTTATCATAGAAGACTGCTGAAGAAAACACATAAGGTAAAGTAAATCCATAAAAGATTTATCAGAAAGCACAGTCCATGCCATAACGTCCTTGTTTGTGACTAGGCACACCAAGAAACTTTGGAAACATTTTAAAAAAAATTAAACAGGTTTGAAATCTGGACACCAACAAACAATAAGAACTATGGCTAGGTGTTAAGAAACCTTAGTTTAGTACACTACACACTATTAGATCATACACAATATATGCTGATACTCTGTTTTGTCAGGGCTCTACTCAGGAATGCGGTGAAAAAAAGCAAACTCATCCCTCAGTGGAAGTTTACTAGATTAAGATTCTTAGATTGTCTATACTTTAAAAATGCACACTTAAGTGTGATTGTCTTAGCCTTCACCGTTGTTTCATAACCAAAACAGTACTAAACAGCTAGGGTACTGGAATATCTGCTCGCTCATCAACTGACCGATTCCTTGAGAGGAATATTTGAGCCAGGGGAATGACTTGTAGTACAAGATTAAGACAGGAACAATATCTGTAACTGGACCACTGAATTACCAGATCTCCATGAAAAACCTATCAGGAAAGTTAAATCTCAAGGAAGCATGAGATGTTCATCATAGGAAATCAGGATCTCGCAAGGATGTTGCACTACTAAAATGACATATATGGCATTGCAAAAAAAATACACCTGAAGTAGTCACAAAACAAAAATTACTTGGTACTTCTTACCTACACATTAATGTGCTCAAAGATCCTCACAGTGCCTCCCAAGCATTTATGAACATAATCAGAAAAGTATCCTAGGTGGACATAAGTTGTAAGTACTGCAAAACTAGTACTGCATATAAGTAACTTCAGTTATTTGTGAAATCCCTAATACCCTCATACAGTTAACGCGCACATCATTATCCAACGATACTCAAGAACCCAGCATATCTTGCCACCTAGTATCTAGAAGCCATGGAAGTAAAAAAATACTACAGAGTTAAAAACCTTACACACAGTTTGTTCTAATACAACTATTGCAAAGGTATGCAGAAAAAAAAAACCCATCTGAACATTGCTCGAATGCCTCAAAGCTAAGCTGTACTTGAACCAGAGGATGTATTCTGTCCCTAAATGATAGAAGACGTTATCACTATTCTACCATAACAAAGAAAAAGAGGCTATTAAATGTAATTCATAAAATAACATTTAGCAAGGAAATCAGGATAATTACTTCACAAAAAGGACATTCAGTCAAGTTCTAAACCATTGCTCCGAACTGAGAACTACTTATGCCTAAGTTAAATCAAGTAAAACTTCCTAAGCACGGCCTTAAAAGCGCCTGAAAATTACAGAAGAAACTACATCATGCTTTGTTCTGTTAAAAAACACTGAATTACAGGAGGATTTGACATTATCCTTCCTGTCTGCCAATTCAGTTTATTTATTGCAAGAATACATATAAATATAGTTTGGTTCTATAACAAGCTCTGAAAAAAGCTTTCAGGTTAGGATGTGTAAACCAGATTAGAAATCAGTACAACCAAGGGTCAGAACAGATTCTGCTGGGCACAGTATAAACACAACAGAAAAACAAGGACCATTAAAGATTTTTGAGTCATACAGATGACAGTAAGGTAAACCTAGAAGGGAAATGTGTTCAATTATTTCATATTTAGAGGAGTGACTATCATACTAAAAGAGGCTAAAACAAAACAAAAACTAAAAACTCCAACCACACACATAAGAAAAAAAAATCACAAAAGGATAGTACCACACTGCTAAGGAAGAACACATATGGAAATGTCCTATTTCTTTACTACATTAATAGCTGGATAGCATATCTCTAAGTGCTGCTTATTAGAAGTATGCTGAACCATTCTCCATCACTTCACAGACCCAACACTGATAACGTATTACTTCACCTTAAATGGCAGAAATTATCTTGCAAAATTAAGAACTAGTCTAACAGATCTCCTTTTGTGATCCTCTAAGTAGCAGGACAATATAACACGAAGCTTCTAGACAGGTACGTTTCCTACAGGCTATGATTCTAAGCATTGCACTAAGACAAGATGATGGTATCCACATTGGCCAGGTGGCATAAGAGAAATAAAAGTAAATGGCAATAAAATATTGTCACAGATCAATGTCTCATACCTTAAAATTGAGCATTTTGGCTCTCTTTCAGCATTCATCAGTAGGAACCTATTATCCTACAACAATATTCTATTTCACTGATATCTGTTCATTATAAAATATATATATTTACAGTATTTAGAAGGTGCTTTTAATGCTGTGAATGCCCTTTAAAAGAAGACTATTTTAACATTATACATTCCAAATGACTAGTTAAGATATTCAATTCCCTGTTTAAATCTTTAAATATACTTAGGAATTCCTTATTTCAATAGACTTTCTAATGCCTGTTCCTTTACTGTTTAAATATATATTACAACGTAAAATGAGAAAGGTCTTCATTAACTCATTGCACTTGGGGAACTCACCTTTTTATGGTAATACTTTCAATCATTTATCACAACACATTATCAGTAACCAAGAAAAGTGACAGTAATATTTATGTACGTCACTGTATTTGAACTTTTTCAGGTTTTGAAGAAGTCTAAGGGAATCAGACATCCCAATAGACTAAATTTGAAAATAACTGTGACATTGGAATAACAAACGCAATACAATCTACCCATGTCTATGACATATTCCAAGCCTCAGCCTCAGTTGGTTACATCAGAAAAAGGCCTTTACACAAAAAATTATCAACAGAAATATTTTGGTTTTCAGAGATCTTTTTTATCCTGAAGAATCCCATAAGAAAAATACAGCTTTTTTCTTTTCTAAAGGTTTGGGGTTTTTTAAGAAAAGAAAAAATCATTTAGATAGTGCATTTAAGGAGAGTTTTAAGAACTGATAAAAGCAGAGATGTCTAAAAACTGTACAGAAAAAATACCTAGTAGCATCCGAGACTGAGCACAAAATTATCAGTGTCAGCATACTGATGACCCAGATGGTATTTGTATGTTTGAAGTATGACATCTTTACTCCTCTGTCATCCAACACAAGTAATTAACAATAATCAAGTGGGTGTTAATTGGATATAATGGAACAATCTCCAGTCAGCCTGAGCCTACTATTTGCCTCTTACTAGTAATTATGAACACTAAGTACTCACGCTAATCTCCTTCTTCTCACTGAAGCCAAACAGAGGTGCAGTATTTACTCAGCTGATAGCTTGTTTTGTCTGCAATTTAGTCTGTTTGAAGCCAAGAAACTCATAATTTGCAGAGCCGTCACCACCTGCCAGGATCACACAAAAGAATGCAAGGCCCTAAATGACAGCAATTCTGTTATATATCATCCAGGAAAAGAAAGAACAATTATTAATTAAACTGACCTGTTAAAACCACAGTAGCCACAACATCTGGGCACCTAAATACTGAAAACTATCCATTTATGTAATATCTGATAAATTCACATTCCAGACCAGCATTTCTCATCCAGCAAATAGCTGCTTAAATAGAAAACTTCCAAAGACACTCTTCTTTTTTTAAGAAACACTGTAACAACCCTTTTGCTGATAGAAAAGTGGTGAACAATCTCAGTCAAATCACTGTAGAATGTGTTTGGCTGTTTGATTGCTATTACTGTAGCAAATTGAAAGTATCTTATCAAGAGTGACCATTAGAAACGTATTACCAGCCATTAAGCAGATGGTTAGATGGTTTAAAATAGCTGTTACAAAGTAATAGAATCCAGAGTAGTCAGCCTTATTTATGGTTCTATTGAGGTGGGGGGGGGGGGGGGGGTACAAAAAAAAAAAGAACAAAAAGAAAACCCAAAAAAACCCCCACACAATGAAGACTTTGTGTGTATGGTGAAACAGGGAATTTTTCAGTGGTTTTACAAGGCCGTTACATAACTAATGTGTGAAACAGAATTCATTACTTCACGCACACTTAAATACTATTAAGTTTACTTCTTTTGTAAAAAATAATCTGTCTTTCTAAGAACTGTGTCAACTCAGTGTATCAAAACATGCAAAAAGGTAGCACACCACATTAGACAAAACAATTTTGGAGACAGCTTTTAAGAATTATTGCCACAAAATTGTTTGCATCATTTAATCCATCCCAAACTTTGTTTGATTTAAGAGGGACCGAATTGGTTTGTGCTGACAGAGATTTTTTTTTTTAATACTACATGTAGATGTCATCACTATGTCAATAACTAAGACGTGTATTGATTTACAGAAATGATACACTATTTGGAATACAATTACTGACAATGCAGAAGGCCAGAAATACAAGCCCATTAGGTATCGTTATATTATTGATTCCATGTTTAAATTTGGTAAAATCACCGTATACATGATGAGAATCTTGCCATTTTCCTGTGTAAATTCACATCTGCAGCTGAAGCTTCAACTTACACAATTCAGTTAGGAAACAGGATTATGTAGAGCTTTTAAATCAAATAGCACAAAGAAAACTGCAAAGCAAATCACAATAAACATATACTACTTTAACATAGATAATATTCAAACAGCCTAGTGTTTGACTAGACAACTCATAATTCTTTACTGAAAAGAAAAAGTATCCTACCCATGAAATACAGGTAAGTTTAGCTATCTCAACTACAGTTTTCACAAATAAAATCAATACTTTGCAGTCTTTATATCTACCCTTGCCGCCTTATGAAGTTAAATGCTTTACATCTTTAAATCAAAATTTCCTGTTTTCTTTTAAAGTAATTATTTTAAAAACCTATCCAAAAACTTTAGATAATTATGTTCACATTTATCCAAAACAACGCACAAATTGAAACTGTTTTTGAATCCAAAATTTCCTTAAGCCCTCTCCAAATTTATTTTAGGATTACACCTACATAGGTTTCTACTCAACCTTCTCTCATGACCTCCAGAGAATGATCTAGTAGAGTCCGTCCAGCAAATTCATACTGCTCAAAGATACATTAAATACTTCTGTGGACTGGGCATGCTATTTAGAGAAACATCATTTACACCCCTGTTAAGCAGAATCAAGAAGTGCTACCAGAACAAAGAATTAATTCATAAAGGACAGATTACCATTCCAGCTACTGTTTATCACAAAACCTCCGTGGAATAAAAAACAAATAAGACGAGTTGCCATGGTCGCACCAGTATACCAGACTAGAAGTGACCAACATGATTCAAAATTACATGGTTTATCTGTCTGGACAGTGCACTAGCTGGTATGGTATCTTCTAACACAATGGTGCACTATTTCTCCTTTTCTAATACAGTCACTGTCCTGAAAGGGAAGCAGAAGAGAGGTGGTGGGGTTTAAATACCCAACTCACTGCACCACAACAAAATGGGAGGAAGTGAATGAGAAAAAAGGGCATTCGCCTGAGGATGCAAAAGTGAAGCGCAAAAATTTGAAGCATGTCTTTTACATGACAAGCATTCCTCAACTGTTGGGTTGGTTTCTAAAGAAAGAACACAGGTGGAGAGATTTCTATTAAATGACAGTTTCATTTAGGATATACCCATCTGCAGCACCTTATTTTGATTAGTTCTAATGTGAACTAGCTTTTACAATCATGCACTTCTCAGTTCACCAGCTGTTTTGGATTCCTGCTCTGAAGTGCCTCATCCATCTTATACATGGAAGAAGGTATTCCCATTTGGCACCTACATTAGCATTTGGTACTGCACAGGAGGCACTTAAAAAGTAGATATTTCAGACACAGTACTGTAACCATTACTGAATGGCTACTACAACAGCTGCAAGCTTCAGCAATGAAATATCTGAAGTAAACTGCTTTAGCTTCTTTTTCTCTCTAAAAATGTGTCCCCTGAGCAGGGCACAAACCAAAAACCAAAAGCCAAACAAAACCAAAACCACCACTAAAGACTTGGTATTTTTCTAAAGTAGTATTTTGGATTAAGTTAGAGAGGACAGAAAATACTTCCCAACCAAAAAGCCAGACTGAGTTTGGAATTTAAGTAACATTCCATCTAGTCCATCAGCAGCAGAAAACTATTCTTAGCCTATCAATCCATTGAACCAAAATGCTTGTTAAAGCCACAATGCATCAATATCCACCAGAAGATAACTATTAAATATCTTGGTGCCATCTATGTCATCCATGATTTAACTTCCAGTATAACCACTTTAAAGAACTCAATACACTGAGATAAAAGCTGAGACAACAGTATACAATACATAACATACTATATAAATTACACAAACATCTTTTCCACCTCATCTAAAAACCTTATGAAATGTAGTAAGTGGTTTTCTAGCCATCAGAATGGCTTTTAGCATACCAGTAGTTTGGTAGAGAAAAGCAAGTATTTCCAGTGAAAGTGTCAATTGTCAACAGTTGCCTCAGGATAGTGTCTAAAAAGAAGCGAGATATTGTAAGAGAATCTTAAAATTAACCAAATTAGTAACATATGGAAAATCAGCCAAGGGTGCTCTACTTTCAAACTTACCAACTAGCATAACGTCAGAATGCACCATGGAGTGTTTCAAACTTCTGAGGTCCTCACACACAACAAAAGACTATAATTAAAAATAAAGGACATGGTTCTAAGGAGATGACACAACAGCAGAAAGTATTCTCCTGACTGAGCTGCAGTCACATATGTGTGGAAGACAACCTCTCTGCAAGCACACACCTCTCAACTCTGCCAGGTTCCTAGCCATAGACTTGAGAGGTAATACAACGGAAAGGGGAATTCAAGAGGAAATCAGCTGCATTTCCACTCAAGGTTTGATTTTTTTCTTTCTTCTTTTTCCTCTTCCTATCTTTTTTCTACCCCAGAAATGAGGGAACATAACTATTGTGCAACTGATGTACTGGAATACAGAATGAATCCAGAGACATACTATACCAGTGTAATTATGACTTAATCTGGGTTTCTTGTTTTACCCTAATTCGCAGCTCTGGGAATGGACAGATTGCTACACAGAGCAAAATTGGGATCCACATTGTTGCATGTAGTTAGAATGATTTCAGGACAACAGATTAGCTGATGAAGATGAATTTCTGCTTTGATTTTACTGGATTTGATAATCACCACACATTTATTGTTTTGCAATAACTTAAGTGTAAATATGAAATAGGCAACAATAGAAAATACGGCTTGAAAATACAGGCTGATTTTCTTTTTTTACAACATCTATTCAGGAAAATAAAATTTAAACATGTTATTTTCTCAGTATTTCATTTCTCTTCAAACAAAATGAAAAACACATAGGAAATAAATTCCAAGTGTTATTTGTTAAGGAAGAAAAAAAAACCAAAACCCACCAAACACAAAGGTTTTCCATACATGTTTTAGTCACATCCAAAAATACTTATTCAATCCTGTAACAAATCACCTTTTGGTTTAGAACATAAAACACGTGAGATTGAGATAGCCAGATGTTCTTGGTTATGTACACTATCATGTCATTTAGATACAAACTTACATGAACACAGATTAAATACAGAAATGATCCGTATACATGAATGACTATCCTTTCACCTTGCAAGTACCAATATCCCAATGTTTTTGCTATCCCACTTTAAAGAAACCTGTCAGGACTCTCACTGGCACTGTGAAAAGCAACATGAATGGCAGAAATTTTGATTGATGTCACTGCCTGCCTGTCAAGTGAAACAAGCAGGGCCAACCTATTCATGTTAGATTAGCGGATACAGACATGATATAATATTTTTGTGTTATAGATATGCAAGTAGAGAGTGCATGCACAGAATCACAGGCATATAAACATATAACACTATGTACCAAAGTATGTTATTATCAAACATGTAAACAATGCCTTTGGGTTTGAGGAGGGTTTTTTTTTCCTTTTACCTCTGTACTCATATCCAAGTAAACTTGATGGATTTTCAAGAATTCGTAGTAGACCTTCCACATATTTTCTGGAGGCTTGGTTCATAGTATAAATTACCTAGTTCAGCATGCAAATGCAAAAAGAAAACTAATGAACCTAGACTGAAATTGATGCAACCACCTTTTCTATATAACAGACTAACAAGCAGATTTAAATATATAATCAGAGTATCTTCAGATAAACTCAATAAATTTTAAGAAGTGAAAATATCTGAAGACAACAGACCTTCTGTAGCAAGGTCACAGAAAAAAAAAAGAAATCTTATCAGGCAGTGTGCAAACCAAGAAAATGGCTCTTTCAGACATGAAACTGGAATCTGACTACTACTGTCTGATCATTCAGCACTGAAACACTTGCTCAGTTGATATTTTGTTGACTGATAAGCAGAAGAATCAACAAGAAGCATTTCCAACACTACCAAAAATGCTGCAGACAGCCCAGGCCCCAGATTATCTGAGAAAAAGGTATAGTTGAGAATCATAATACTTAAATATTACATGAGAAAATTATAATAAAAGTTAAAAAACAAAACCAAAAACATCCCACAAAACTAAACTACCTTCACACCACCCTACAGAAACTCAAGCTAACCTGGGCATTAAAAAAAAACTTGTCAAAAGCAGCCAGAGCTACATTTCAGCTGGAAAAAGGTAAGTCTCTGAGATCTCATGCCTAAGGCTCTGGCTGACAGAATGCTTTTTGTATGTTTTAGACCCTATGCTCAAAATCAAACAAATGCAGTGCCCTTTTGCTACTGCATAGCTACATAGTACACAACAATAAATGTGCAGAAATTATTTCAACTTCATGGAAAAAAATATTCTACATACTTCAAGTTATTATCTATATATTTTTTTTAACCTGGGATGTAATCAATCAATACTGAATTTCCATTTGGTATATACTGTACTAAACATGTTCCATAAGTCTGTGAGGAAAATACCAACTTTAGATTTAAATCATGTTAAATAAGAGAAATTTCAGTTCATATTTTCATCAACTATATTTCCCTTTCTTTGTCTTTGAACAAAAACTAGAAGTAGACTTCATGCTGGATTTTCTTCATTTTGAGCCTGGTACTCAAAGCTACTCAATTATTTTTCTCTTCCACTGAGAAGCCAGATGTACCAATAGCTTTAAGGGGACTAAGCCTCATTATTTTTCATGTTTTACCTAAACTTTATCAAACTTTGAACAAGGGAAGAAGAATATGATTTGGAAGTGAAGGCTTAAGTTCTTTGACAGAGATTGCATACCCATCTCCACTGCATTTAATCTTGAGCCTTGAAACCTGACAAAAAGATGGTATCAAATCACATAAATTGCCATAGTGCATATTATATGACTGCCCACTTGTTGGACAATATATCTAGGAGAATTCTCTCTCACACTTAAATGCAATCTAAATAAATATATCCATACACAATTCCTATGTAGACAAATACAAGTTGCACATAATCCAGCTAAACCTTGGTAAAGTACTGCAAAACAATGCAGAAGACATTTGCTTACATATACATAAGCAATACTTGCATACATACTTGCAAATATAGCCCAGACAACACTAACCTAGCTAAACAACTTGCCCCTCCAAGCCTGATATGTCCAGTAGCTTAACCTAAACGAGCCAGCTCCCAGTTTGCTCATTTCTAGAAGTAACTGTGTGGGTTCTGCATGACCCCTGTTTTTCCAATCTTGGATATGAATTTTGCTAGCTTTGAAAATGTTTTAGGACTTACCCAGAAATTCATAAAATGTCAGCTTGAAAATTTTAATTGACTTATTAGCAATATCTCTTCTTTGAATGACCTTTTAGTCCTCCTTATAACATATCACCTACTTTTACTACCCTCTGGCTGACAGTTTTTAATATATTCCTTCCTAGTAGATGATATCATCTGTCCTTGGATGGAATTAACTAAAGCACTACACATTTAAAAGCTGACATTAATCCATATCCACAGATTTTTAACAGCTGCTGGGATAAATATTGTGTTTCCATGCATTAGGTTTTATATAACAATGACTAGTAGAAATAAATTGAGATTAAATATACACTGGCAACATCAAAGCCAAGGAGAAAAAACACTCAGCTGATAAATGCAGTGTTTTAGTGGCTGCATACATCAATGACTAAAAATACTTACTATAATTAGCAAGAATAATTTAGTTATAGCATAAACATAAAGTATATTTTGTTACTATGGCATTGTTATATCGCTTGATAATCACATTTATAAAAAACTTCAGTGAAGAAAGTGCCGGTTCAAGACTCAGGTAATACTTTGTATCTGCTGCAAGAAATATAGCAAATAACATACATTTCTTTTTATGTTAACCCTAATTTCTTAAATTATGTATTTAAGTTTGCACTCATAAACAGAGAGTAGAAAGAGGGCCCTAGACAGAGTAAGGATAAACACTCCAAGTAGTCCAAAGGGAGATAGCACCACATCTGAAGTGGTAACTGAACAGAACTCCCTATAAACCACTGTGAAAATTTATCATTTGTGAAAGTGAAAAACATACAATTCAATAGAAGACCTTTATCTCCTTTCGCTTTGTCTACCAAAAGAAAATATATATCAGTAAATAAATGAGAAACATCTGAGATGAATTCAAACATGTCTGTAACTGTATTCTTGAAAGGGAACAATTAGTTTCATTTCATAGAGCCTGTCTAATATCCTCCAGAATTGTTAATTAATAGTCTGGACAAAATAATAATAAGCTGTGATCTGTTATATCTGTGCAAATACTTCTGAAAATATCAATATTATATTAATCTTCCACAATACATATAACAAAGCACTTGATAGAATTTGTCAGTGAAGGGGCTGTTTCAGTTCTAAATTAGATATCCCAGTCTAATATTGGGAATCAGAGAAAACATTTCCTAACATAGCACAGAGTGCTTAGCTAAGATTATGGATGTACTAGCGTCTCAGAGCTATTCCTGTTAATATAGACATGAGTGCAGAAAATGTCTGAAAGAGGGTAATGTGGTTTTGTGTTTGACAAGATGATTACTAAATATGTAAGTTTTCTGAACTTTGTGCAAAGTTCTGTTAAGGAGTAAGTATCTGTCTGGTTTTTATAATTTTACAGTTAATAAACAGCTTTGCACATGCTAACATCTTTGAAACCCAGGTTGGGAACATAAGGTCAGATTTAACATAGAATCATAAAATGGTTAGGGTTGGAAAGGACCTTAAGATCATCTGGTTCCAACTCCCCTGCCATGGTCAGGGATATCTCACACTAGAGCATGTCACCTAAGGCTCTGTCTAACCCGTCCTTGAACACAGCCAGGGATGGAGCATTCTCCACTTCTTTCGGCAACCTGTTCCAGTGCCTCACCATCCTCACAGTAAAAAACTTCAGCTACAGTCTCTGCTGAAGGGTCCCACTCTGGCAATCTTGTAGGACTTCTTGTTGTGGATAGGGGAGAAAGATTTTGAAGAATAAGGAAACTATAATATCTATAAGAGAACAAAAGTTTGGGAACATTCATTCTTGTAGTGTGCAATGGTTAGTTATTTTATTCGTAATGTTTAGGGCTTTTGGGGTTTGGGTTTTGTTTTCTATTATTATGATTATTAATAATAATAATAATTTCCCATTCTGTTTTTATGCTATGTATAAACAGGTTTCTTAGATACTCTTTTTTTAAGAAGTTCTGGGGTTTGGCTTTGTTTTGTACCTGAACCTTAACCCTCCACCTTTCAGCAAGAGCATCCCATTGCTCTTTGTAGCATTTGCTTTCAGAAATAAATTTCTTTCATTCTGTCAGTTCCAGAATCTTGTAACTCTAAATAGTTTAGAAAGAATAAAACTTAACTCACACAAGCGTTTTTTAAGTAAATGTGCTGAAAGGTTCTTACTATTCTTTTCATCCCTAATTGCTTACTACAAGATCACAAAGTAACATGTAGCAACATAAAACTGAAAGAAATGGATTGATATCCCAATTAATTTACAGCTCCTAATTTACAGTTCAGTGAACTTGATTGAAAATACTGTAGTCTGTAACAACTGAATGAACTTCTTTTGCGATGCTAAATATTTTGAAAGCAATTTTACACATCTATAGCATTTAATATGGTTATAACATGGTAGGTCCACATTTAACAGATAAAAAAATGCAAACCATCAACTGCCACAGTTCTATTAATTTATTTCTGATGTTTCCAGTTATATGTATTTCATGTAACAATTGTGCACCCAAGAAAGAATGTTCTTAAGTTACAGTTCTAGGATAGCCAGTCATAATGTCATTTTGTAAGGATACAAATATCAACGAGGCATACAATTACACCATTTAGTATTTGATTCAAAACAACAGGTCAAGGCTGAATTGAGTGCTGATGTTGAGATCCATTCACCTTTAACCTCTTAACCCGTTCAACATATTATATGGGAATGAGACTAACCCATACCCATACCTTCTTAGAAACAGAACAGCATTTTGTATATTCTAGCATGTTATAAAAAAAAAATAGGTTACATATTTGGACTGACACCTACCAATCCTATCATATACTTGTCTATTAAACTGGGAATAAAAGCTTAAATCTCAGAGACATTCCTGCCACAGCACACTATCTGACACAAGATTTATTAGGTCTCTAGAAAGATTCTAGGACTTGATTCTTAACTGGAAATACCAGCTCTAAATTGATACACACTCTTCAGTATCAAGCAACCTATGTTTTCAGGCTGGACATTTCAGAGATTTCCTTTTGGAGATCAACAGTCTAGAGCAAGCCAATACCATACAGTGTTTTTCCATACATTCTGAAGCTGATGCAAAGCAGGAAATCCCCAAAAGAACTCAAATCCAGAAGGGCAGCTTGCCTTCGTCCTGCACTTCTGTACAATACAGACAAATAAACCTTCACAGCCCCTGACATAAGTGCTGTAAAAGTCTGAGAGAAAAAAGCTGCTCTCACTCTGAAAAAGTACTGTAGGCATCTCTGCTCTTGCAATGGCTAAGCCTACTCTTGTGGGAGAATGGATAGGTGCTGCCTAGTCAAATAGGTCATTAAGCAGTTGAAAAATGTTATGAAGCACTTAACTCTACCTCTTGAGGTGGTACTATTAGTGGTAAGAAATCAGGATTTGAACCAGAGTCAGTGCTAAGCCGGAGGTTGCAGAGTAGAAAGAGAAGGGAGAACGGGAGGGAGAGCAAGAGACCATATTAGCAACTTGATACCAGCTAACAACAAATCAGACTTGTTAGTTTTATTTAACGCATTTTAGTTTTGAAATAAAAACTAAAAGAGAGTAGAATGGGCAAGAGATTATTTTTCTACACAGATGTTAAACTCACATAGATTAGAAGTAGAGATTAAATAAACTGTAAATGAATAAATTATTCCTACAGAATTATTTGCTTTTCAGGGAAAGAATAGGCTACAGATTAGAAAATTAAAGATACCTAGATTTTTTCATTTTGCTACATAACTTTTCACTCAAAATCTCCACTTGTAGTAGAAATCCCAGTGTTAGATATCCCCAGTTTATTATGTGTATATACATTTGTACATATGGAGCATCTCACTCCTTTTTAGATGAAAGCTGAGGAACTTGCATGTTCAGGTAGGACAGAACAGTGAAGAGGTTTATCTAATACCAGACTGTGAACATCCACCCTGAATTAATAGAGCAGAAAATCACAATGTACATACGATATTGTTCTTAGATGACTTTCCCCTTTTGAAGTGGTAATATGTATATTAATATATATTAAGGAAAGGGAAATATATGTATCTCATTTTAAAACAAAGCTTTAGAATAAATTTAATATGCTTTTATTATCACAGAAATTTCTGGTTTCACTGGAAGACTTTAAATTTTATACTACTGCCAAACCTTGGATTTTGTTTTCTGGAAGGGTTATCGGCTTTCTTATGGATAAGACTTGAAATATATACCCCTTTAATTTTTTTTCTCACTTCACGTTCACATGTGTTGAAACTCATTGCTTCTGGAAATGAAGATGCTCTGGTGTCAGCTGTAAAATCTGTATCTCACTTCCTCAGACAAGTGGATATTTATTGACAGCGTGTGAGAGAAAGAGAGGAGAGACTGCCTGTCCTGGAGCCAGTAACCTTGGTGAAGATGCAATGTCACAAACACCAAGCCATCATTCTCATAGATGTACAGCATATTATTTAAAGGGATACAAATATCGGCCACTGAATGTCACTGCAAGGACACATCTTCTGCCTCTTAACTAAACTTATCAGTGCTGTGGTTTAATATGGTACCTTTTTCATCCTCCCCTCAAATTCATCTTACAGAGCAGCTCTTGACACAGCCAGAGAGCAGTCAAGACTAAGATTTAGTGACGTTTTCTTCAAACAGATCTAGATTTATTGACATTTGTTGCCTGCTTCTTTGCTCAGTAACTGCACACAGGATTAATCTTAACCATTTCTTAAACTCTGAACTTTTTTATTTTCTTTCTGGATAAGGAAACAAAACAAAACAAAAAAAAGTTCAGACACACAAATTACTGCTACTTGTGTATTTCCACTTTTAATTAGAGGACCAGAACTTTAATCACAAGACCTTAAACACATGTGCAAGGTTTTGCTGGAAGCTGGTTAAAAAAAGGCACAATCATTTTTCAAAATTACTCTTTTCCAGTGGGGAGGAGAGGATTTATACCACAACAATTTACACAAACATGATTAACAACTATACATGAAAATACTGCAGGAGGAAAAAAGCCTCATCTTTTAATAACTACTTCAGTAGTGAAATAGTGCTTGACTAATTCAGTCTTTATTTATTACTATGACCCATACCTTATGTTAACTTCTAAACCCCCAAATTAATACACTCTTCCATGCTTCTGCTGTTCTACAAAAATTGTATCTTCACGGTTGAATAATAGAAATCTTTTTCTATAAGGATACGTAATTATCTTGGTCTTAATATTAATAAATTACATAAACTGATTGAGTTCACGTTTTTTAAATCTGTAAGTGCACCCACAACTCAACTGCACAATAGTGTAAATGCTTTAGCTTGTATACAGTATAGACCCAGCCATCTCTTAGCAACTTAGAAAACACATCTATACCTATATTTTAAAAGAATTGATAGATTAATATACTCCTAACGCTAGGTAGAAGTATGAATTTGTAGTGTTCTGTAAAAGTTTAACTATTAAATGAAAAAGAACTGTTGGATGTAAATTCAGAAGTCCAAAACCACGCAAGAGGCATAGCTATAATTATTGCTGAGGGAAGCTGTTTAAGAATAAAAATACATTTCCATTAACAATCAAAATAAGTTTTCATTGCCTTTTTCTCAAGTTTTCAGTGAATAACCTTTGATGACAGCACATGATAATGATTCATTAGAAAAGAGAAACTTAATTTGTATTTCAGAAGTATGCATATTAAAAAAAGAGTGAGAAATCATATCAGTGAAAATCAAATGCCAGAAGATGCAGAGGGCAGTATGGGGATGAATAATATTCCACAACAGAAGACATCAGAGTACGTCCTGTACCTGTGCAATTAGTTCTACAGAAGAATGATATTAAAATATATTAATCAAAATAATTTATGCTTAGCTCTGCAAGATATAAATCCCTCCAATTTGTGCTATCTACTCAGTGTTATCTGAAGCTGTTTGGTGGGAAAAACACCACAGAGTACAGAAGAGCTGTAAAACATGCCCGCAGTCTACACAGCAGATACACATCAGCTCAAAAGTTGGATGACAAAACGCAGATTTTTACAGGATTTCTTCATGCCAGGAAAACACACTTTAGTTTATGGGAAAAGGCTACAGTGTATCCTTATAACAATATAAATCTCCAGAACCCTTGTGATGATATCTAATTTACGTGGCTGTCACTGGAAAATGTAGTATAGTGAATTATACACAATACAAAGCTTAATTATGAACAGTAACCTAGAAATCCTGATTAGAAATCATTTGCTCACTACACTCAGAGTCTGTAAAAACAATGATGAATTTATATAACACACTGCAATTCCAAATAAATTATTCCTAGAAAATCAAAAGGAAGGTATAGATTATATAAGAAATTATTTCTTAGGATCACTGCCAAATTTTAACTACACTATCAAATACAGAGTAAAACTACTACAGTAGCAAGTCTGCCTTACATAAAAATAGCTACTTAACATTCCCATCAATTCTTTCGATCTTCAGAAATAGGCATTTATAAACTACGGACCAGACCCCAACAAACTATGCTGAATTGCATGTATTTCACGTTCCCACTGCCACAACCATAGTTTCACTCACTCAACCTACTTGAATGTAGGTTTTCAGAAAGATGTTACCACTGTCGTAGGATCCCTTTCCCAGCACACTTCAGAAACTCTCAGAAGAGTAGGTAAGTGTTCAGTGCACTTCTAGTTTGGGTTCACTTCAAGTTTCTCATGAAGAGTACCCCAGTTGCAGATACATTTGTCAAATCTCAGGGCTTTCATTTCCCTTGCTGTAAAAATGGCACATAAGACTACTACACTGTGTCATAAAATATAATCAAGGAAGGTTTGAAGTGGTCACATAATCATTAAATGAAGGAGAGCCTATGACAAATAATCATTCCTAACATTGCATTGCCTCATCTCAAGTGGACAGCAAGTGTAAATAAAATAAGAAATTATCACTTGCATATTTCTATATAAGGGAAAATTTCACCATCAATTGTGAAGTGTTCACCATTTTCCCCAAGAGAAGTCCAGTCACTATTAACTTCCTACGCAAAACCGTCTACCAACTGAAGAGACCTCCTGAACCGTACTACTTTATTTCAGAGAAAGACCTTACACTTACATGCCGAAAGAGATTAAATAAATCATGATTACAACAGTAAACATGTAAATTCTGATCAATAAGTACTTGCTGCCCCCTCCCCCCAACACTAACAGCTGCAATAAAGCCTTAAATGTAAAGCTGAGCACAACCAGCCATAAAAGTATGTAAAATAAATGAGGATAACATAATGAGGGAATCCAACATTCATCTCATAAATATAACATAACGACCGCAACTAAAATGTCAGAGAATCTAATAAATCAATATGGTAGGACAGAGCTATCTTTACGCTTAGCATACATAAATATATATTTACATGCAAGCTTTTTTATTTTTCAGGTTTTTTAAACCAGGGATCAAACAAGAAAAATTATAAGAAACTTAACTCCTTATTTACTTCATCATTCAAAGTTTCATAGTAGTATTTTTGTTTTCATTTTCTACCGAACTGTAGAGACCATACAAGTTTTTCCCCATAAAACAACAAAACAAATTACATTATTAATTAGCATATAAAGTCAATTAAAGTATGCATTCAGCCCTATCAATGGACAGTTTGGAGATCCTGTGTGAAAGAATATCCCCATGAGCAAGTGGAGAATTTTTAGAAAAGGCAGATGTTTTGAACAACAATTAATGACAGCACATATTTTCTTAATATCATCTGAGAATTGATACCAAGTATTTAACTACAGGATACACAAGTAGATTTCCTATGCTGCAATTCTAAATGTATTTTAGCTGTTAGTTTGAAAACATCAAGAATATGTATGCACAACAGCTACAATAACAAACAGAACATAGCGCAAAAGCAACAAATGCCAGTTTTAATCCAAGCTCTCTCCCTGATTCAATTTGTTACAAGTTTTGAGATCCTTAAAGCTTTTTAGCAGATAAAGCACATAAACCACAAACAGCCCAACAGTACAAGATATTACAGCACATACTAATCAAAACCTAAGTGGCAGACCTGGATTTTTCCTTAGTCTTTTCCATATCTTTACCATGTTGTTTCACACCTAACTCCTATGGCGCCACCATGGATCCAAGTTTTAGTAATTCCATTAAAAGGCACATGATGGCATTAGAACAGCTGATACAAGAAGAATGCAGGTCAACATCTTTCCCTTGGTTTGCCTACACCCCTCAGAGCAATCAGTATGGGGACCAGTCTTAAAATAGTCACTTTTGTTGATCATCAAGATTATGCACTATTTATAGAGATACAACATTGTTTTATTAGAATGTCTGTGCAAGGAAATACATGCCACGCTACTGTAACCAATGGATGTTTTCAAACTGTAATCCACAAGGTATTAGAACACTCTGAAATAAATTATATCCTAGGCAATAAACAAAAGTTTCTATACACTTAAAAATGACATCTCAAAAAGCTGAGCCGGGAAATTCACACTTCCATTTTGTTGCACTTTTAAGAGACTAAGTAGATTTAATCTAAACTAGAGATTAATTATTATGGCAAGAACTAAACAACTGGAGTCAAACTACTGAATGCTCTTTGCATTACACCTTGAGGGATCCTCTGCTATAGCTAAGTTCTTCAGATACTCTGTGGTTCAGCATCACTTACTATTGCAATGTAAAGAGGATTACCACTGTTAGCCATTTGTGTCTCAAACTAGTTAATAATACTGTTATCAGATACTTCCACAATGTCCAAACTTGGTTTTTCAATACAACTCTTGCAAACTTCTAGTAGATTCCACTTCACCTGTCAATGTCTCATTAGGAAGTCAGTGAAACCTTAATCCCATAGTAAGGAATTACTTAATTATTTATTTAATCTTCCTCCTATGGTGAGAAAAAAAATATTTTCCCCTCTCAGCCACAATTTACTGTTGTTGTGCTGTTGACCTGAAGAGTTGTTTAGGTCTTGCCACTTTAAATTGCCTTTCTCTCACAGAGAGCACAATGGAACTATGTAAACATTTATTAAATTTGCCTTGCAACAAAAACCACTATACAGGTTAGGTAACTATTCTTGAAGTTAGTAAAAGAATCAAATTAATCCTCTTGTATCAAAGTATAAGACACAAATTTCCTGAGGATCATCTCTTTCCTAACGAGAAACGACAGAAGCAAGTCGGAGACTGTTCAGTAGCACCCCCTACCAAATAAAATACAGGACTTAAGTGGATCAATGCAATTAAAATAAGGTACCTTCTAAAGCAGCATGGGATCTAATGCTTTTTCAGGAGAGAAACAACTTTGCTTCTTTTGATTGTTAACTTATATACAGGTCTGTAAAACATGAACACAAGTTCATCTAAAGCACATCTAACTAAAGGGAAATATTCTTCCTAGCAGGCCACTGTACTCAAAAATAATGACACTGACAATCAAAAATAAGAAATGCTGACACCAGATCACTTTGGAGATGTGAAAGTGGCATCTATAATGAGGCCTTGAGGCTGACATTTTCAGCCAGTTACTGGAGTGCTCCCTGCACTCCTCCACTGCTAATTAATACTGACATATGAATCAAATACCTTTGTCCAAGCAAATCTAATGCAACTTAAGTTTACTTTTAAAATAACTAACTCAATTACAACAGTAATTGCTCATGTACAGTTTGCATTTTCTCCTCAAAGAGCTTTTTTCTGCTCTAACAGCTCTTAGTCATCATAGAAACATATTGGATGGTAAAGCTGAAAGCACAAATCTCAAAGATAGCCTTGCCCACCACCAAAGTTTGCAGACAAATTCACAAATTATCTGAATTTCAACTAATACATATACTAAAAGCATTCATTTTCATTTAGCAATGTGCAAATACTGCATACAATAACCACTCAAAACCATTAGTTCATCTAAGTAAGTAAAAAAGTTTTTACTGTAACTGCTAATAACTTCACTCTTCCATGCTTCACCCAGTTTATTTTGTATTGTTTGAGAACAGTGAAAACTGTTTCTAATTTCCATGAAAGGAAAAGGAAGTCCTTTGAAAAATTTGATGGCTTCATGCAGACTGTTCTCCTTCACATTTTTAACTCAAAGACAAGCATTTAGTCTCTTTAGAGCCTCCACCGCTCACATGGTTCAAACTTCTGGGGAGAGAATATTACTTTTTGAAGCAGCAGCTAATGGTACTGCTGTTTCCAGCAATTGTATCTAAATGCTTTAATCTCTTGGATTTTTGGGGGGTGGAGATGCTGTAAATGATATACTTAAGGACACAGTGGAAATGCAGAGCTTTCCATTTGATACATAGTATTGAAGGTATATCTCAACTTGCAAGTTAAAAGGCACCAGACATTAAAGCACTCCTATATGACAAGCCAACCTTTACATGTATTTGGATTTTAAACTGAATAAACATTTGCAAACTGCTAAAGCAGTCCTGTCTATTAACCAACCCTGTCCAGTCTACAGCAACTCTAGTCTCATTTGGACAGTTTCAAAATTCAACAAATTCCTGGAATTAGGAACATTTTAGCATTTTTTAAGTTGTATTGATTAATCAGATGTGCTTATTAATACCGCCTATGAAATGAGAGTGTACAAATATAACACAAGAAAGTCTAGTTTTCAGAAGTGCAAACTCCAGTTTCATTGCCTTGCATTTTGATGTTCTTTCAATGTACACAAACAAGTAAAAACCATACAAGAACCTATGAAGTTACAAGATGTGTTTATAAGTGGAAGATCCACCACATCATTTATACTGACATTGTTTTTTAAAGGAAAAAAAAACCAACCCATGTATGTATAGATAAAACAGGTATGTATAAAGTCAGATAAGAAGGGTGTAGAATACTGTAGTTTAAAAGATTTTTACATTCCAAAACGTCTGTGGCAAACTAGGAGACCGTTCAACTCGTTTCCCATCCAATTTTTCCATGGATAATATGTATATGTAAGCAGAGCTATATAAGCATAAGGAATCATAGTATATGCTTTATAATGCCTTAGCAGAAGATAAAGTCACATCTTTTGTGCAAAGAGCTAAAAATCCCACAGAATACATATTTATATGTCTTGCTGTCTCCACAATTAGTTCTTTAGTTCACAGATCATATATTAACATAAAATCATAGAAGCCTTGTGGTAAATCACCTAGTTCTAAACCCCCTGCCATGGGCAGGGACACCTTCAGCTAGACCAGGTTGTTCAAAGCCCCACCCAGCCTGGCATTGAACACTGCTAGGGATGGGGCAGAAGCAGCTTCTCCGGGCAACCTATTCCAGTCCCTCACCACTCTCACAGTAAGGAATTCCTTCCTTATATCCAACTTAAATCTTCCCCTGTTTAAGTCTGAAGCCATTAACCTTTGTCCCATTACTACAGTTCACACACACTCTTCTCCCTTTTTTTTCTCTGTTGCATACAGTTATTTGGTTTTGGTGGGGCTTTTTAAAACCTTTTCCCTTTTGCTTTTCTCACCTACCCCTTACAATGTGTTTTCCCTATCAACATCTAAAATTAATTTAGATCAGAGAAGACATGAAAAGCCAGACGTATAAATTAACAGCCGAGACAGTAATGCCATTGTTCTAAATTATCCAAGGAAAGGCCTGTGACCGTTCTTGTTCTCTCTGATTCTAAGCAAGCCTACTTGTATTCCATTAAATGACTGGTGGTATGAAAGAAGACACATTTTGCACACCATCAGATGATACAAGCAAGGAAGTTCCAGCACAACAAAGAAAATTAAGATATTGTGCAAGGAGTTAAATTCAATTAGTTCAGAGAAAGCATGGTCTGTAAAAACAAAACCAAACAAAACAACAACCAAATATATGTAAGTCCTCATAGATAAATATACACACATGTAAAAATGTATACACAGACATAAACTACTACATAAACACACATATATTTTCTGCAAGAAGCCATTCCAAATTCTTGGCGTATGTTATACAAGTACACATGCAATTTTGAACTAGTCTGCACACCCATATTTCCTTGCTCGAGACCTTTTTACTAAAATATTTCTTATTGCCATGTAATTATAATCTAGCTAATAAATGAGAGTCACCTCGAGCCCAAATTCACTGGAGGAACCCTGCCAAGAACCAAGAACAGTAGGATCAGTTTCAGACTGACCAATGCATAAAGCACAGCTATTATCCTGACTAAATAATTTTCTTACAGCAGTATGTACTGTTTTCATTAATCTACACTTTTGGGTGCACTTTCTGCTTTTCAGCAGTCATACTACAAAAGGTGGGTTACTTAAGAAACAATTAGGTGCGTATACAAAACAATTTGCAGGCAGTCTTACTCTTTCAGCTTCCTAAGTGAAGTGCCTTTCAAGGCTGATTTATAACACTGTCGTCTTCAGGAGGCAAAATAATTAATAGGAGCACGGACTTCTAATTTCAGTGACTTCCAGAGAAAGTGGATTTCATTTGATTTATGATGGCCGGTGACTTTGCATTTTATCAGTTCATTCACTCATTATTTATGCTGATGACCAATTTCAATGGGTCGCTATCATCTAACTCACTACTAATCAAAGAGAATTAGGGTTCACTGCATTATTTAGAAGCCACTAATTTATCTTCAGAACAAGTATCAAGAATAGTTCGGGGCCTTCTGCACTAAAAGGAAGCACAGCTGGCAAAGTCACAGCATTTGCCTGATGTTACAAATAAATGTCTTAGGGGCTACTTGCAAGAACTACTACTTTTTACAGAAGTTTTATAATGGGCAGACTGCACAATAGAAAATAAATATGAAACACTGAAACAATAAAGTGAAAGACTTTCCGTCTGACCTCCTATGTCAAAATATTTAAAGTATGTGTTTTCCATTCCCTCTGCAAGCAATTCAGAGATGCTTTATTTAAAAAATTCTCTCTCTTTCTGATAACTAAATGGAAATCTTTGCACCAAAACAATCCTAGTTGCCACATTTCTCATCTTAAAACCATTTGAATGTATTCTAGACACAAGAAAATAGATCAGTCTGAAACTTAAACATACAAAAATGGAGTTCTATCAGCAAGTAATAATACCAAATCATATTCAATCATTTAAAAAAATAAATAAAATCCTCCCATAAAGAAGAAAAAAAAAAGAAAATTAGTTGCCTATTTTGCTTGGTGAACAGAGCACAAACCCCTCATTTTAATACTTTTTACACCTTTGCACTTTGACATGCATTTATCCTCCGATTTCCTGGGGGCTTTCTATGCAACCCACCTTATGCAAATCACTTCAAACTGAATTCTGATCTTCCTGCATAGGTGCGTGACCTTTATGAAACTCAGGTGAAGCACACAGCCGGTAATTTCCCAGAATAGCCCTTCCATAAACCAAGTAATAGTTTTGGATGTCCTCCTGGCACAGCAATAGCCTCTGCTCTGTTTTACCCAAATTTTAAATGCAAGGGGGGGGGGGGGGGGGGGTAGGTAGAATTAAGCTATTAAATCTAGAGAGATACAGAAAACAATCATTCTTTGGGGCCTACACACACACTCATGGCAGTCTTGATGAAAGTATCACCCATTTCTCCTCCAACGAACCCGAAGTTAAAATGTGCAAAATCAAAGATTTTAAGGCATCTTCATACTCCCAACACCCCCACAGCAACAAAAACTGCCACCTCAAGCCAAAGGAGTGGACCAACATCAGTGTTTTTCACTATTACTCTCTCTCAGTGTGCAGGACTGGTGTCAAAACATGGGGAAATGATGAGCCTTCAGAAAAAGATTTTTCCCCCTCTGTGTGTTAAGAGACATGAAACAGACCTGAGCTTTGCTGCTGTCTTCTTGCCTACAGCCCTGCTGGCCATGAGGTACCTCAGGCAGGCCTGTCTGGCCTTGCCCCTGCCCTCAGCTGCTCTTCCACTGACAGGAAGCCTGACCAGGGACAGCCAGTATTATAAAGGAACCCACTGCCTTGCTCTGCCCCAGATCCCACTGCCCACATGGGGTTGGTGGCGGCAGCGGAAAGAAACCCACCACTCAAAGTGCCCCTGCAGGCACAGCTCCTCATGCTGCTGCTCCATCTACCTGAGGGACACGTAGGGTCAACTGAGGCTTTGGAAGGGTCTTCCAAAAAGAAAGTAGTGCTTAATGTGGCTAACAAGGCACCACCCTCGCTCCAAAAGAGTTAATACTGTAGCAATGTGGTATTTCAAAGTATGTCTTTTACAAGCACTTGAAAGGCTCTCCCCTCCTTAAAGACTGCCATTTACAGAAAATATTTAGCAGTAATTTTCCTAAAACTTTATTTTTTAAAAAGTTATTTATTTTCAAACAAAGTGTTCCTTTCTGGCACACCCCAACACTATCTAAATTGGAGGGTTTAATTCAAGCACATACATATGCCCTACTGCCTGCAAAGGGTGATTCCCATATATGTTTGCCCATGGAAAGGTCAACCCACTGGGACATTAAAGTTAGAAAAGTAAAAGCTGAATAACTGTACTACCACGTGACACCAAGGCAAGAATCTAGAAGGAAAGAATTAGGAAAATTATTATACAAGGGTACCAGTTTTATTGGATTAAACCAGCATTTTTGTTGCCAAACAATAATTATAAACTGAAATTACTAAGTAGCCATTCAGATTAGTGTTCATCAGTTTTGTTCACATAAACACAACATGCTCATCATACTAATGATCTGAAATGAAACCCATGACTTGGCATAGTTTTCTGCACCATAACACAATTTACATTTCATTGCTAGTAAAATCAAGCTTAAACACAGTAAAACAGCTTGTCTTTACATTTCTTTGCTGTTAATAAGCATTAAAAGGATTTTTCTCAAATAATCATTTGCAACCAACTTACCAAAATTCAGTCACTTTTAATTCTGTTACAAAATACAGCATGCACACTAAAACCTCTTAGGACTATTCAAATTTCTGCATTTAAATCAGTGAGGATATAATATTTTTTTCCTAACATTATGCATTTTTACAAAACAGGATGTACACCAATGAAATATACAAATAGGCTTTTTTTGAATGGAAGTTAAAAAATGGAAATATTCAGTCTCATTATAGCACACTAAATCCTTACAACACAGTATTATGAAAAACATTCTTATGTATATAGTTCTCCTTGCAGGAGACAAAGAGGATTTTTTTATTCAATTGTTTGCTTTCAACTTTTCAGCTTGTATATGAAACTTGCAAATGTTCTACAACACATAAAACTGCTTATACACTTCAGAAACCCATTTCTATTGCCTGCACTAGGCCAAAATTCAGACTGGATGAATAAAACCCCTTAATCCACAGCAATTAGTTAATCTAGTGGATACAAGTACTAAGGCAAAAATGGCAGAACAGTAAAAGATCGGGATCTTAATAGCATTTGTATCACATGCTTATTGCATAAAAGTAGTTTAATTAATCTGCCACAAATATTGAGCAAGTGAAGTCTCCTCAATCTCTCATTTGGACAGACAATATAAAAAGGTAATTTATAATTTATGAAAACCCTGACTGAAACTCTCAAGCAG
Source organism: Melopsittacus undulatus (assembly GCF_012275295.1). Lineage (NCBI taxonomy): Eukaryota > Metazoa > Chordata > Aves > Psittaciformes > Psittaculidae > Melopsittacus > Melopsittacus undulatus. The sequence goes on along the minus strand of NC_047534.1, from coordinate 48,352,363 downwards.
ACCTATTTAAAACATGAACCTAAGAAAAAAAATCTAGAAAAAAAACAAACCAAACAAAAAAAAACCCAAAAAAACCCACAACCAATTAAAATTAAAACAAATGAACAAACAAAAACAACCAAAACCAAACCCACTAGTTTTCCAGTAAACTAAATTCCTTAGTGCACAAAGAACAACAGTCAAACAAAAAGGTGGGGAAAAATGTTGGGAAAACATGATACCTACATGAATATGTCCACTAAGACCAAGAACTGAATTACACATCATTAAAAACAGTACTGTATAGTGAAAATGCTCCAAAGACTAGTTTACTTCTACTGTAGCAGCAAAATATGTGAGCATTTGCAAGGCACTTAGTCCAAGGAAAAAGGTATTTCTCATCCTCTAATTGCCATATATACTTAGCCTGTGTCTTACTGATCACAGTAAGTTTACATATATAGTAAATATATAGTTTACATATAGTTTACACAGACTATAACTGGGCTCATCTCAGCAAAAGCAACAAGTTTTATACTAGGTAACAGATTTGCTATGTATTCTGGAAAGGGATATGCTGTAAGACTGAAATCCATCTCTCACCTTTGCTGTTGCACACTGGTATGATCTACAAGCTCTGCAGAGTCACATATACGTACCTGAAGTCATCGTTTGCAATCAACTACAAAACTCCCAATTTAATAATAGTAATTAAAAAAGGCAGCCAGAAGACTTGTAAAGAAAGGGTTCAGTTGGGGATGAATGTGTCCACAATAGAAAAAAAAGGTGCTTTACAAAACAAGTTTCCTTTTTTCCCTGATCTAGCACATTCTTAGAATAAATTTTAAAACTACTGCCTGATTATTTTTAAAAACATTTTTTATTAATTATACATTTTTCAATGGTATGAATTAGCATTGAAAAACTCACTTTTTCTTTCTAAATAGCTAGAGACATTTTGCATTCCCAACAACTGAACAAATAGATTTTTTGATTCCGATATGCCCTCTTTAAGCAAGCAGCTGTAAAACCTCCATTGTTCATAAAACCCTGAATATGTACATCCCCAAGTCTCCCCCCTTCCATTCAATATATATGAAAATGCAATTTACTGTATGTCAAATGAAAAATGCAGTTTTCAAATGCATGACAACAGGTGCTAGTTAAATGATCAGACACTATTTGTTACCTAGTCTCTTACTCTCATTTGCAGCATGATAAATTGCATTTTAGCAGAGTACTGCGATCTAAGGGGTCTTGACATGCTTTTATTGATTTGCATAGGTTATATGCATGTATTCCTGTTTGTAGGCAAATAGTGCCACAAGTAAATTCAAGTCACCGTGCCTCTGTTTCAAGAAAATTGCAGTCATCACAGGGGAGCCAAGATGGAGTGAGGTTGGGTAAAAGAGACACATGCAGCCCATTGGAATCTTAGAACCTCTATTAAGATTTATAGGCTGCAGGATTCTTCTGGGCTTCAACATTATTCTTAGTAAACCCTTTCTGTCTTCAGTTGTTTATAAAAACTGGCAGCTTTAGCAAAGACAGAAGCTTATGTTGTAGGTAGCACAATTTAACATAATAGTGATAACCTGTCCTCCACATACCCTGATACTGATTTTGAAAGAGAAACAGTGCATACCCTTCATTCCCTTTACTATAATTTGAAAGATTTTCTTATTACTAAATAGTAAGCTTCTCACCTGCATTTACATAACAGCTTGTGACCCCCATTAGTTAAGGTTAGTTAACATATCTGTTCTCTTTTACCTCTTCTAAAGTCAGCCACTATCATTACTCTCCTCATAACATGAAGAAAAGAACCCTGCATGGAAACTTTCCTATCCCTACAAGATAAAAATAACAGCTCTAGAATTAGGAATTAAAACTTCCATGCTACCATCTTCTTCAGGGTGGGAAGGATGTGATCCGCCATCATCACGTTTTCATCTAATTCCCCTAGTTTAGTATCGGCACATGCACACATGCCAGCACTCACCCCATTAACTAACAGGAAAGCTACTGGAACATACAAAATACCTCCATGCATGAAGATTATCTCTATGCATGCATACACATCATTCTGTTTCACAAATGTTGGAGCTGGCATGCAATGTTCAGACTGGTGTCAGCCTATTCACTGATCCAATCATTGCCCTGTAAATTTGCACATTACTGATAAAGGTTCAGGTAACTGGGGGAACTGTTAATCTATCAGGAAAAGGATTTAGGCTTGACAGGCATACTTACACCTCAGAGTATTGAAAGAGCTCTTATTTGTATGTTATTTCAGTACTTAAAATTTATTGAATAACTGTTTCAGTGTGGTAGTTTGGCATTAACTTTGATGGAATTCAAGAATTGTATTCTCCTGTCTATATCACAAACCCTAAAGCCAATCAAGATTATCCTAGAGCTAATTGTAAATTTAAGCTCTAAAAAAGGTCTACACAACAAATATTAGGGAAAACCTTATGGGGATAAAATTAGGGCAGCACAAAATGCAGCATCAAAGACACCATCCTAATTTGACAAAGACATTCAATGTGCTACTAACTAAAACTACTGTGAGTGGGCCTCAACTAACATCTGAAATAATTGCCCACATTATCAATTTTATTTTTCTACAAGTTTCTCAGTTTATGAAGATTCTATTGCATATGTTTCAACAAAGAACAAACTACAGAATGTGTTTACAGAGAATATAAAATTGAATGAATCAGCACATCAAGATGCATGCTGAAAACATTTTTGCTTACTGTCCACCCAGCACATGTTTCCATAGAGTTTTCAAGATGAATATAATGTACTGAGGCTGAGAGGCACAATGGGGCTAGAGATAAACCTGATTTACACTGAAACTGGGAACTTATATTGAATATATATTTTTTTAAGATTAAGTCTACTTGGAAAAGCCATCATGAATAAACAACAATGCCAAATATTCTTTAAACAGCACACAGAAAACTGTCCCCTTTGGAACATCTGTAACAGGCAAAAAAATATTCCACAGATTTGTAACTTCAATACCGTATGATTTTGCAGGAGTAGTATTTAGATTCTTCTGCCTTGGATGTTCACAGTGTAGTCTAACTTGCAGGCCCACTACCTTCAGCTTCAGCTGCTCATTCATGACTCCACACCAACCATTCAAATAGAACTGCTTGTGGAGTTGCACGATAAGCAGTAACAGGGGAAATGAGTCAACTAAGCCCTTTTTTCTTAGATAATTTTCTACATGGGTCAGTTTGTGATCTGGTCCACCATTCAGCCCCTGATATAAAAAGAATGAAACAACTGAAATGTCCTAAAGTCAGTGGAAACGTAGGAACAAATGGTAAGGACTATCTAAGGTGGCACTGCTCATCTGCTCATTAACTTACAATCTCAGTCAGAACATAGAAATATTTCATGTGGAATAAAAAGCTTAAAAGCGCAGAGGTGAATCAGGAGAAAAACAATTAGCAAAATAAAAAGGGAGAGCAAAAGCAAATTATGCAACACCATAGTTGCAGGCCACTGTCAAATCTGGTATGCATGAGAAGAAGTTCAAAAGGATATCTGAAGGGGTAAAACTGAGGTGGCTTGCTAGATGCTTTTGGAAAAGCACAAGAGGCAGCATCGCAGAAAGAACACATTCTATCTTATAAACATTTATTTCATACAAAATGTTTTAATACTTAGCACTGAATTTATACAGATACATGTTTTCAGAGAAGACCTTGTGAAAATACAGGCACAGCCATTTTTACCTTTTTGACTTTAAATTCCATTAGAATATGAACACTTAAAGGCAGAAGAGTCACAGGAATGTATAAGCAGAGCTGGCTCCCACAAGCAGACACAGTATAAACCATTTGCAAAGTATGAGAACAAAAATACTGTCAATTTGACCAATGATATTCAAAAGTTACTTTCAGCAAATTTATCAATTTGAGCTGCTACAATTCAGTTGCTTCAAGCCATTTAGTTTGAGAGACAGAGAGCAATAACATCTACACCTGATTGAATTCTTTGGGTCCTGAATGAATTCTTGCCTCCTGACTTTCAACCTCAAAACCCTTCTTTACTTGAGTTTCCTAAAGTGCTACAGAGACTAAAAAACAATCTTACATATTACCACTCTGTCAAAAAAACCCAAAAAAACAAAACCCCTAACTATACAGTAGGTGTATATACCTACCTATATACTATACCTATACAGTGTATTGCTATGCTTCTACTTAGCCTATTGGGCTCATTTGCTAGCACTAAGTTCACATTCATGCGCAGCATGTAACAACAGGCCTATGTTCTCAACTTGCCAAAGGTTTTGCCTATTACAGCAAAATTTTAGAAATAGGTCATAATTCCAAACCCATGACATTTTACTCAGGCCATTGACAAAGGATGGTATTCAAGAACATCCACCAGCCCCGAAGCCTACAAGCATTCCTTCTCTCCAGAAATAAAAGATCAGTTTGTAAGTCTTTTCCAGGCAGGGGACTAAAAATACGCTAGCAGAAGTGGCCACAAGCACAGCAGACTACCACAGAGAAAGTCTCTTTTTAGGAAAGCAATTAAGCACAAGAACTGGCATAGCCCAGCAATCTGACTAGGCAATAACAGTTACTGGAAATCAAAGCACACAAAGGTACAACATTAACAAGTACCCCAGCTGATCTCTCTTTAAAGATAAAAATCTCCAGTTTAAAAAGAATCTATGATTTTTTTTTTTTATAACTGAGCAACTAAAAAAAAAAAAACCCACAAAAAAAAAGAAATAAACACACACCCCACCCACCACACCTCCAAAAAAGAACCAAAAAAACCCAACCCTGTGTGTACCTTGCAAAAGACGAAGAATTTGCAAGATAAAAATGGGGGCAGGACCAGACAAGAAGGGGGTGGACTGAAGAAAGAGAAGTGGTTTTAGAAGTTCCATATTGCAAAATCCTGAAATCTGCAGAACCAAAAAGGACACCTGGGATTACTGCTAAAGACCTTGCCTCTGGGTACACATCACCTATTTGTATTAACTTCAGAAAAGATATGAAAGATTGTTCAGTTTTTCCCTAATGAGAGGAATTTAATATGGTTGGGATAACATTCCATAATAATATTTCTATGCCACATCTTCATTAACACTTCAAAAGCCATCAAAAATTTAACAAATTACAATTAATATTACAAAACAGAGATGAACAAATCAGAGTAAGCTGCATTATCAAGTTACTGTTTTGTTTTTATTTTTGCCCTTCTACTCTGTGGAGAAATAATTAGGATGCTTGATTTATTACTAATCTGCTAGTACAAAACATATTAAAGAGGATCATTTCCATTCTGGGACATGACTATATACGGGAAGTATGGCTTTACACAAACATATAATTAATCACTATATAACCTTTCATGGTTATGGAACTTCAAAATCATGTTTTTCCCCTATTTTGCTCTCTTCTACCCTTGTTTCAAGGTCATCTTCCTGCAACTTTCACTTAAGCTGTAGCCCTGGAAACATTTTTCTGTACTTGCTTCTGTATCTTCTCACATGTGAGGAGTGTGAACACACCTGTTGTGCAAGGCTAAGCACAGAAAAGAAAATTCTCAGGAACCTAGCAGTAACTTCAGAAGTAGAGGAGATGCATAGCTCATGCAAATACATGGGAAAACCTTTACACACCATTTTGTTTATGCGAGCATGTCTACAGCTGTGAAATGCCGTACTCATTTTCACATAAATTACTAATCATTAACATCAACTAGTACAAAACAAATCACCTTTGATAATTTAAGAATAAGTATTTCATAGATGTAGATGACCACAACAAGGGCAGCTCTCCATCATGAAAAGAACATTGTTAGTCACTTGTAAAAGCAGTCTTGAAAGATATCTTAATGTAACAGTTCATCATACAGAAGTGTAAAGAAGATCAAAAGAACTGGAAAAGAGTGTGGTAAAGATAAAATGCACTACTCTACTATTCCAGACATCAGGAATTAACATTGGATGCAGAAACATATTTTGCAATTAATTTTCAAGATAAAAAAAAAATTTAAGAAATTCCTGAAATGCTAACAATATATAAAGGAATTTTCTCACAAAAATAAAGAAGCCACAAATCAGCATTAGCTTTTACACCATCAAAAAGCTTAATTCCACAGCTCAAACACATTTTCAGGGCATCCTTTGCAAATTCAAACCTTTATATTGGGAATCTTGTCAAATAAAGGCTTTCAGAGAGAAAGAAAGTAGCCATGTTAAACCATATGTGCAAGCTCATGAGGTTGACATGCTATCACCATGTGTAAACAGTGAATCTATCTGCATTTTAGTAGCCCTCTATCAAACCCCTACTACCTCTGGAAAAAGTGTGTTCAGCAGTATTATAGCACACACACTTTGTTTGCGCTTATTAAATAAAAAGAAAGGATCACCTTCAACCATATTAATGATGGACTGGTGGATGAAGGATGTCTGCGAAAATTCACAACATCTGTTTGCTCCACTCTCTTCTCAGCATGCTGCACCTATTCCTCATGCTTAATGATGCTCATCCACTCTGCAAGTTTTACGAACAAATGTGTGTTTAGCCACATTCATCATTCTGAATGAGCGTTCTTGATGAAGCATCCAGTGGCCTGTTTCGCTCTTTCTGCTACACTTTAACAAATGACAACTGCTCTACGTATTTTTCATTTGTTAAAAATAAAAAGCTAAGTGAAGAATAGGCCCAGCAAATTTTTCTTTTACTCTTCTGGTAACTTTACTAGGAAACGGAATACTACATGCATTTAAACGGTATACAAGTTCACATGCATAAATCTAAGTGATGCATACAGATGTATGGCATTTTCAAAACACTGCACAGCAGAATACAGTGTTTCAACAGCATATCAGAAAAACATTTTATCCCATACCAATAGAAGTAGTTCAATCTTCTCATGAAAGTGATGTATTATGTCTCAGTACCATCAACTAGGGGCCTGATTCTGTAATGTACAGAATGACTTCACATGAGACACTTGGCACCATTTGGTACCAGGCCAGCAATACATCACACTGGACATCTGCCCTCCATTTTCCAGCTTTCCTCCTTTAAAGTACACCAATGAAAAGCTTTCCTTTAAAGGAAAAGATGCATTTCTCAGAAAACTTGGTTGTTGTAAATGCCATCCTAGGAATGAATTCAACTGCAAATAACATGTGTCAAAAGAATGATATTTCATCAATTAGAAAAACAGACTATAAGGAGTATTAGCTAGTAATCAGAGCTAAAGAATGAAATCTAACACAAAGAGAGTGCTGAGAAAATTTTAAATATGGAACATCTTCAGAGATTATCTTTCAGAATTTAGAGTAACTCACAATTTTCCTTTGAGTTACTGCACAGAAAAATTAAAATGTTCATTCCAATACTGATTTTCCTAAAAATGTCTTTATGAGATTACTGATGCAGTACACAGTGGAAACTTTTCAAGATCATCTGCTAGTATTTTCTACATTTCCCAAAACTATATAGATTAAACGAGGTTTTTGTGAAGGCATTCTACCACTGCTATGTATTTCTGTGCTTTACTGAGTCTTTTCAGGCTACTTCTGTGTCTGTACTGGCTGTCTGGGTTCATCTGTATTCGTCATGTCCAGGAGGCCCACGGGTGCATTGGATGAAGCATGTTACATTCTAAAATATGAATGATATTTGTTATGAATGTTTATTGCAAGACAGGCATCTAAGATACAGGCAAGTATTTTGATTCTTGTTTTTGTGTTACCCTTTTAATAACTACATTAGGGATAAAAGTTGATCCTGATAAAAGGATCTTACAAGGTTTGCGACAGGTTGCCTTCCTAGAAGTTCTACAATAATTTTCCTTGAATAATGTACTTTGTGGTAGTTCACAATGAAATAATTATGGCCCAAGAGCAGTGAGGGAGGAAGTTGTCACTTCTATGTATAAAAAACGAAATCCTAAAATAATTATGTACAGGTGTCTTGGATTCAGTGCCTAAACCATGACACCAGGCCCAAAAATGCATGACAATTCAGTAAAAATTTATAATTGAGTGAATAGTAGGATGCAGAATCAAACATGTAGAATTTCTCAGCTATTGAAACAATTTTAAAGAACTGTAGTGCCTATGAATCCTTTAAAGCCAACCAACACACATAATTACCCAAATAATTCCTTGTTAAAGCAGATAAAAATTCTCCATTGAAACCTCTCTCTTTCAGTAAATGAATACTGGCACATACTAATAAGGTCACTGAGAACAGCATTCCTCCTAACACAGATAGTCTTAAACTATATCAAAGAATCACAGAATCCCAAGGGTTGGAAGGGACCTTGAAAGATCATCTAGTCCAACCCCCCTGCAAGAGCAGGGTAACCTAGAGTACATCACAGGAACTCGTCCAGGCGGGCCTTGAATATCTCCAGTGTAGGAGACTCCACAACCTCCCTGGGCAACCTGTTCCAGTGCTCTGTCACTCTTACAGTAAAGAAGTTCTTCCTGATGTTAACGTGGAACCTCCTATGCTCCAGTTTACACCCATTGCCCCTTGTCCTATCACTGGATATCACTGAAAAAAGCCTAGGTCCATCACCCTGACACCCACCTTTTACATATTTGTAAACATTGATGAGGACACCCCTCAGTCTTCTCTTCTCCAAGCTAAAGAGACCCAGCTCCCTCAGCCTCTCCTCACAAGGGAGATGTTCCACTCCCTTAAACTTAGAATCTAGCTAATGTTTAGGCAATGAATGAAGTGGACTAATCATAAGAATTCAAACTTCCCCTCCAAGCTGGGAGTGACAGTGTAGCATTATAGTGGCATACAATTCTACAAAAGTAAATCCTAAAACAGTGGTATGGTTGGTCAGCAGAATTCTACTTTATCCTGTTTCTGAAACTCTACATGTAAGTTAGAAGGCACCAAAACATTTAATAAATGAAAACTAGTTAAAACAGTTACAAATTATATCCTGCATTTTCAATACTTTAAAACAAAAGCCTCATCTGAAGTCACTGTCAGAGATATTCACTGGCAAATTTACCACAAAGCAGTATTTGCTGGTAAATTATGTTCCATAGCAAAAATGCATTAAATTACAGAATGCAGATGAAAATGCACGCAAATTCAATAAAAGTTATCATAAATCAGCATACAATGGTCTACCCTTTCACAAATTAGTACAATATAAAATGAAGATCAGGAATTCCAAAAATCAAATTTTTTGAGAAAGTTTAGTAAGAACTTCCTGTGATGTCTCAACACTGATAAAAAAGGGACAGAGGAGAGAACTATATGGTAAGTCAAATGAAATACATAAAACCAGATTGCTAAAATTTAATAGCAACTGCAACAAATGTCTATTCAGGCTCTACTGAGGTATGAGCACTCAAGGAATCCATTATTATGTTTAACAGAAACTAGCCCATGACAAATTTATACACTAGATAGAAAATATTCCTCTTCAGAATATCTGAAAGGAACACTGTAAAAGAACTGATAGCAGATGCACTTTTTTGTTACAAAATGGAATATGTAATTATAATAAATATACAAATCACTAGTTCCTTAAAAAAAAGAGAGTGCTTCTGATCATCATATTTCAGAAATTAGGTCCCACAGAGGATTTTTTTAATATAAAAAAATTTACTTTTTTTGCTACAAATGCTTTTTTTTCTACTGTAAAACAAATCTATATCTGAAAATAGAAGAAAGGATTTATGGAAAAATAATCTCAAGGGGGTCATTACAGAAACACAAAAACTAATTTTCTACTAGAATTGCAGAGTGTATTTGCAATAAATGTTTAAGAATAAGGCTGCAAAATACATAAAACTTACAAATGAATGAGATTTAATAGAACTGCAATAATTTAAATGACATCCCCTAAGTGACACTGATTAAGTTGTGGGGGACCTTTTGATAATTTAAAATTAGAGTTAAAATTGATACACGTATTTTGTACTTTGTAGATACACACATTCATTCTCTTGACATACATATAAATAGTTTATTAGACTTTCTGAATTAAACCTATAGACATAATCATTTCACAGAAAAAAAAGAAAGAAGGAAAAGAACAATATGGAAAGCAACAAGTACAATTCAATACCTCTACAAACAACAGAAACTGAAAACCACGTGGGTGACATGGTTTAGTGCAAGGCGTCCCAGGCCATTGCAGAGGGGTTGGAACCAGATGATCTTGAGGTCCTTTCTAACCCTAACTATTCTATGTTTCTATAATAGTGCTCTCACCCCTGCAGAACGTATACCAGCAAGCACCAAGAGTACTGAGAGCACTCATTCCTACCAGAATTAGAGAGTAGCAGTCTACTTTGCAAGCGGTCCCAACAAGTCCACAAACATCAGTGCACCCTTTTATGACTAGTAAGGTAGGCAACAGAACTTGCAAGGCAGGTACAGTCTAAGACATACATTAACTCAAACTGTACAATAGGTCTCAAGAAACACATCACAGTACTTTTGAGAAAATTGGAGCACAAATAACCCATAGATTACTGCAAATTACTCTGACAAAAATAAGTCCAAGCATATCTGACAGTAAAATTACACTCTCCTCTGCAACAGTATCCCTTAGGTAATCCCCTCTTTTCTCCCCATCCCAAACGTTAAATTCTCTTAGCTTTACAACAAATCAAAGCTAAAAGCTGTATACTGGCAGTAAAGCACTTCTTTTCACCTTACATAAATTTTATTTCTTCTCAGCAGCATCAAGTGTGGTATAGTTTATGAAAATTATAAAAAGCATCACAAACAAACAAGATGTAAATGATTCAACAATTCAAAGAATCTGAAGGGCATGGTTTCTACTACCTGAAAGAATATCACAGAATTTCTTCCTGTATTGCAGGTTGAGTTCATGCTTTTCCACAGAACAACAAGGCTTGTGAGCTATGTGGGTTAACATTTTAGACCCTTACAAATACCATTATATCAGCTGAGAACAATGCTATGTCACTCATGAAATACTGAGGATCAACACCTAGGACAAGATCTAAATTCTTCAACAAAGGTCTTATCTTAAGCCTTGCCTTTGTTTTCCTATGGATTGAATCAGAGGTTCTATACAATGACTGTCTTTTTGCTTTTTCCCCTCCTGTGTATGATCTTATCCAGCAATGAAGGCAGTTCTTATTTTTATATTTATCTGCAGAATCAAACTGACACACTGTAATCGTGCACACAGAAGTCACAGAAATGTGAGGGGGGACAGGATATGGTACGGGAGAAGGTGGAAGAACCGCTGACAGAGAATATTTGTGATGACTTCAACAAACACTTCAAAAAGCAGTTTATATATCCAAATTACTTAATCCTGCTGTTTTCCACTAGGGAAAATTCTATATTCTAAAAGATTCTTTAAACTTTTCTCCTCCTTATAACTAGCTATAATTTTAATTCAAATGTTGTTCTTCGTATTTTTGCTTTATGCTTTTAAAAAGTCTCTCCCTTGCATTTGTAACTGCACTTCCCATCTTTCTCTATGTACCTTCAAACACTCTTGATGTCTCTTTGCAAAATATGCATCATGAACTAAGTAATACTGTGGATATATTAAAAATAAATATAAACCAAACAAACAACAATAACAAACCACAGTTTGCCTGTATATAGTTCCCAAATTTCGCTGTACATGACAGGTTTCATCTAATTGGATGTCCCTTATCATCATCATGTACACTTCTCCCCATAACTGCTTTCTAGCTTTTGATCTCTATATCAAGACTAACTGTGCTGGGGAGACTGTTTAGGAGGCTCTCTCTGATGGGATAGCTGGAATTTCACCAAGTGAAATTCTTCTGGTTTCTCCCAGGTTCTTTTTTGTCTTTACCAATCTCTTTGTGTCATTACCCTACCTCCCCAAGCGATCAGGATTCTTCCAGTTTTGTATCTTATAAAGAGCATGGTCACTCCTTCCACCTCAAGGTGCATGGGTAGCTTGTCAAAGGCCCCCAAACATACTAAAGAATCTGGAGCAATTCCATTTCTTTTTATAATACATAAATAAATATGTTAAAAAGTAATAAATGAAATTGTCTTTGGTACTGGGATTTGTCAGTGGGATAATAAAACACTCATAACAGGAGAATATACAGCAAATTAGTTTTGGCTGGTTTGAACAATAAAAAAGCGAACTCACAAAACACTTCATAAACTCAGACTGAGAGATCAAGTGTTTTTTCCTAGTGACAACAGGCAAACCTGGCTTTATGGGAAGGGTCTTCCATCCAGTATTCTATGTTTTCCTCCTTAAGCCCATGAGATCCTAACTGATGTGAAAAAACGTTGAAACTACAAATGGATGCTGTTAAGAAATGCATTTGTCATTTAGAAAGTGTCAAATTAAGCCTGTCTTCTGCAACTTTAATGCAGTCTCCTAGTATATATTCAACATACTGTGATAACACAGTCCTCCCAAAGATTTTGATCCAGACTCCTCCATAAAATCTGTGACAACAGGCAGGGAACAGGACCATGTTTTCAGATGGGCTTGCCTTTCAGATTTCTTAATCACACCTGAAAAAAAACACAGATATCTGAGTGATATGTGATAACAAAAAACATATGTGGCCCAGGAAATAAAATGAAGGTAAATTGGAGGCCAAAACTGATCAGCAGTATATTACCTTGCCCAGTACTGTTGCCCATGAAACACCTGATAACCAGCCTCAACAGTGAAAAATCACATATCACAAGGAGGCTACCTAATCCATCCAGTAGTTTAGCAGCTAAATAAAAGATAGATAACAGCAAGTTTCTAAGGACAAGATAAAACATGGGTACTAGGTTTTATTTGGGTTTGTTGAAGATAAAGGTGCTCTTAATTATCCTCATTTTCTTGTTGATAAAACAACATCCATAAAAAAAATCTCGTTATCAAGCTCTAAACTTCAGCAGTTTTTTCTGTAACTCCAGACTTGCCTTGCCTAAGCACAACATTTGGCAGGACTGCCCTAACAGCCTCCAGCATTTGATAGGAGAAGACAAAAAAGATGCAGAATCATGTCAGCTTCAATCACTACCTTTTCCTATAAATATATTTCTGACAACATATATTAAAATGGCTTAAATATTTTCATTGATTGCCATGCCACTTTCTTGGATGAGAAACTTAAAAAAAAAAAACCACAAGAAATTCATTTACTTTTGGAAACAATCAAAATTCCAATGTGATTAACTCAAGTTAATCTTAAAAAGGTATATTTAGATTCAAACCTTACATTGCTTTCAAGTTAACATAGGACTTGACAAGTAATTTGAGAAGGCCCATCAATATTCCTATCAAAAATCATACTACTCTTTTCTTCAGCAGAGACCCAAAAGCAGTAGGACAACCTAAATACTCAAAACATTTACTATACTTTGAAGTTATTCCATAATGTTGTGCTTGCTAGCATTCAGAGACACGTTTTCATCTAGTTTTATTGTATAGCCCTATTTTTTAAAAAGTCACCACATGAACCTAGACTGACACATATAAATATTTCACACTGACTAATAAAAGGTTGACATTAAAAGAATAAATATTGTGTGTGGTAGAACCAGCCTCTACTTTAGACACACCTGAATTCACATCTTTTAAATAGGACATGTCAGCACTGTGTATCCTGAAGGAATCAGACAGACCACACACCTGTCATTGACTTAACTGGGCAAGAGACATGACTGGTGCTCAGGACTTCAGTCAGAAACACTATTATCTGGCAGCGAGAAAATTAAACTCAGAGAATGAAGTTTAGCAGAGACGCTTTGCCATTGTTTGCCTGTCTCTTATAAAGAGGACATTTTAACAATTTGAAGTGATAAAGCAAGTTTCAATATATTTGAGAAAACAATTGGAATAGTAAATAGTAATTTATTCTAGTATAATTTCATAATTTCAATTTATTTTTATTATATTTTATTAATCCAGCACAGATAGCAAGTGATTTTCATTACTGTACATAAATAAAGGATGGGATCATGAATTAGCAAGAATTTACAATTATTAGTGCTACTGCTACACTATGTGAAGAGTTATATTGCACAGCTCTATTCTATGATCATTTCTAGGGCATGACACCTAAACCATCACAATGCTACATCCATCTCCTGAGTACGTACAGCGTAAGTACAACATATTCTTTTGAGATGGATTTACCACAAAGGCTATATTATCAAGCTTTCTTCATAATAAAAACCTCTCCAATCATTATTTTCACATACTTTGCCTTTCAGGTGCACACATAGTTTAGCTAATGTATTTACTTCTTTTTTCCTTTCACAAATTGTAATTTATGCATTTCATATAACAATTAAAGCATTATATGTCCAGCTGCCCTGTGTGTCCTCCTCTTCAGTTAGGGAATTTTGCTGAGAGAAAATATGAGGACTTTTGCCTTTTAGTGAGCACCTGACCAGAACTGTGGGCAGGTTTCAGTAAGTCCATAAATTCCAGAGATGCCACCACGGAAGTACACAATTGGTGCTCTGCGTGCATGCTCAGTATGTTAATTGCTTTCCAGAAGCATTAGCTCACTTTCTACTGCACTATATAGAGCAGATACGCATTTATTGATTTCTGAGAAATTTCAGACAAAAAGCAGAAACCCTTAATAAATACACGGCTTGGTCTACTCCTGGTTGCTTAGATGGGACAGAAGTCTGATCTGTACCTGTAACTGTTCAAGAACGTTATTTTGTAATTACAGGGTTGTTTCCTAGTTATTTTAACTTAATACATTTGGGAAAAAAAAGAAAATTAAACTAAACTGGCAAAGACATTGATTTTGGTTTAAGAACATTTGTAGCAAAACTCATCAAGAATATAAATACAACCATTTCAAAACTGCATTTTACTATTTTCTAGATGAATTTTGTGCAGCAGAGCACTAGAATAAACAAATGTCTTAAGTATGAAGGGATTCCCATCTTGTCTTTAAGACACTCAAATTCTGATTAAACATCTCTTGGTAATTAATTTCAAATCAACTCAACTATTTATTCTAGTCAAACTTCTCAGAAGAGAAAGATTAACTCATCTCATTTGCTCCAGCATCACATGGCCTTCAACCTCAAGTCATAAAGAGATAAAACTTAAATTACAAAAACAAGGAGTCAGGAGGACACATGCTATCCCTTGCTCCAAAGAGGTGTTATGCGGCTGTATTAATATTTGTAAAGCACTTTGGATACCCAGATAAAAGCAGCTATACATACAGGAAATATTATTGCTAATGAATGTTACAAACACACAGCTCTTTCTCAAGGCCCTGCTCTGGCTGTAACAACTTTTGCTTACTCTTGGCTCTCATTCAGCCTGCCTCAACACCTGAGAAACTCTTTGGTGCTCCATGAACTAAAATACGATACAAAAGGACGTATTAAAGAAAACCCAACATAACACGAAAGCAGGGTGGAAATCAACAGAAAACACTGTGGAAGGAGTGAGATTGCTCTTGGAACTCCTGAAAAGAGGGAAAAAAAGGGAAAGTACTGGCATGAGAAGGAGAACACGAGGCAGAAATATCTCTCGATGGTAGAGGGGAAACAAAGGTCCAGAGAACTCCCAGAGGGCCAAGGGATCAAAAAACAAACAAGAAAAGAACCAAAAAGATTAAAGACAAAAAGATCCCTGGGCATGGAGAATAACAGTTCAACAGGTTTGAAAAATGAGCAAACTGTCAGCTGTGGACAGAAATATGCAGAGCTGCCTGTATCATGAGGTTGGCCTACTACAAAACCACCACAGCCCTAAGCATATACACAACACAAGAGACAACTCATCCCTAGAGTAATAGCTCAGCAGCCTTAAAAAAACAAAAAACAAAAACCAAAACAAAACAACACCAAACTCAACCCAAATAAAACCTGACAAAAATTTATATTACATATCCTTCTGCAGCATTTTCTGTTGTAACATAAAACACAAGATCACAAAAAGCTGGAAACCTGTTCCAGTCGTGAAGAAAATGGACGAAAAAGACTAGCAAGAATAGCTAGTTTTGAGTTCTAAGTTGCAAATTATCAGTTACAGAAGAAAAAAATCTCCCCACACTCTTCTAGCTTCTTCCCATATGAGAAAAACCAGCATTGGCCAGACAGATGACAGTGTTCGGAAGACTTCCAGTCATCTTTCTTTAATTCTGGAAGAGTCTGTAAGTATTTCTTTGTATTTGATTTTTAACTGCTGGGTATGATTCATACAACGTCACAACATGAAGCCTTCAGAGCTAATATTAAGATCTCAAAGTGCTAGGAGCAAAGTACACAAACAGTGGGAGAAAAAGGGAGCAAATTTCTAATGCAAAGATCTGGAATCCCAACTGATAGCCCTGATTCTACAAGCACACTCATGGGCTCAGACTCGTTCCTTCTTTCACAGGGAAACAACAGCCGGAACAAAGTCAAAGACAGAAGCTCTTTCTTTGTATTCAGGTTCAAAATCAGAACAGCTAACATAAGAGAAGATAAAAAGAAAATATCACATATAAACAAGGCTAGGCTACTCCCTTAAACTCCTGTGGGTTTAGGCATGCAACTTGCCAAAGAATGTTTTGAAAACACAAATGTTTCTCTTAATTCCCAAATAGTCAAGACAAACTAAATCTTAAAAGTTCAAGCACCCACAGCATTAGTAAGAGGTAGGATGGAATCATCGAATCATAGAACAGTTAAGGTTGGAAAGGACCTTAAGATCATCTCGTTCCAACCCTCCTGCCATGAGCAGGGACACCTCACACTAAACCATGTCACCCAAGGCTTTGTCCAACCTGGCCTTGAACACCGCCAGGGATGGAGCATTCAAAACTTCCCTGAGCAGCCCATTCCAGTGCCTCACCACCCTTACAGTAAAGAATTTCTTCCTAATATCCAATCTAAATTTCCCCTGTTTAAGTTTTAACCCGTTACCCCTCAAACTGCTAAGGCATTTGTACAAGGCACTGCGCCACACAAGAATACTAGCTTATTTTGAATGACTAAACCACAATTTCTGTAACAAGTCCACTGTGCTCTGATTTTATCTCATGATCTTCAGCTTGACAGACTGTGTCTTACTTGCATTACAGACTTTCTTAGTTACTACTGCTCAGAATTCATCTTGACACAACAGCCATACAGGAGTCTATGCTCACACACTGCTAAACTGCCTTTTCTGGGCCAAAGATTAAATACAACAGCAGCTCTGTAGTGGAATCTGTGCAGCTGCAGTTAGGGGTCCTAACAAAACTTGCAGGAGAGCTCCCCATCCTGCCACACAAATGAGTCAGCCTAAACCACTCTGTTAAAACAGAAGACACAAAGAATAGGTAGGGTATATAGCCACCTTCTTCCACAGCCCAGCCAAAACCAGCTCTCAAAAACACATGAAAAGGACAGTAGGAAGCCAATGATCTCTTAAGAGACACTTAAGATACAGTATTTCTGCTATTAAAGAAACCAAACAGAAAAACAAGGCACCATTAAGGGAGAAGTACTTTTTTACTCGAGAGCGCCATACAGTTTTATGTCAGACTTGCAGTCCAAGTTGTGTTTATACTACTCATTTGTTTTTGCTAAATACCATATATTGGAAAAATATGTTTAAGATGAAAAGACATTCCTTACTTCTCCCACTGTAGAATGTAATTGGTAAGATGCTTTCATAAATTTAGAATGCTTTTTTAAGATGTAACCTGGAAGTAAAAACCAGCCTTGTGTACATTAACAACCATCTAATGCTATCTTCTTGAAGGTGACTTATGGAAGACCAGCAAATAAAGCTAAAGGTAAAAAACTGCTCCTTTGTGGATGCATCCTGTTGTTAAAATGTAATTGTTTGCATAATACTTTATGTCTTTAACCTTTGGTGTAAATATTGTAAATTATATTTCTTTTTCTGATAATTAAGCTTAGTGTGCAAAAGAGTGACAACTACTTATAAAATCTCATTTACACTTACAATCCATACTGCATTTAGAATGAATGATAATGCTTTTAATTATCTTAAGCTAAGAAATATTGTTTATAACAGAAAACAGTTTTATATCTGGACACTTTAATGAATCACTGAAATCACTCTTGGTTAGACTACTCACAGAACTAATCCCACTGAAGCCCAAGAGATCTGCTCTAACAAGTACCCAGCAATGTGAGTATGGGCTGCATAATTAGGGCCTCTGAGATCATTCCTAAGATTACCTAGAGACTAAAGCATAGCATTTCCCCATCAACATATCCACAGTTACTTCTGCAGGCATTAAACAAGTTAGGTCCAGGTCTATTTGCAGGAACTGTCTATGATAAACTTGTTCATGACCTGTAGCCAGTCAGCTTACAATCAGCTGCAAATTTGTCATTATATAACTAATTTATTCTCTGGCAAATCCTTAACTTTTTGCCTCTACCATCTGCCACCAATTTGGTAGAACTCTGACTCTTACCACCAGACATATGCCTACCTGGTGTAATTACCATTACAAGAGCAAGTACTGAATATTTATTTTCTGACTACTATTCCATAATATTTGTATTTTAAATTAGTTTTGCCACATACATGTCATACAGCATACAATATGCCTGTTATATGATCTGAATACTCTTTGCATGCAGCTCTTAGATAATTATGAAAGGTTTGCTGTAATTGGAATAGGAAAACAAGAATCACTGTTTTAAGACAAGCACATGAAATACACTACCATACAACGGCTTTTCTCAGAACTCTATTAGAAAGTGCCATGACATGATTCCATTTTGTAATGTCCCATTTTTAAGCATCATCTCAGACAAGTCTTAAAATGTGCTAATTGGAAATCCTCACTATGTACAGAACACTGCTTTCAAAATGACAACTGTTCCTCTTTTATCAGAGTACTCAGTAGCAGGAGAAAAATCATTTCCCAAATTCAAAGCATTTTGATCTGGTTCTGTCAAAACGCTATGTGTTCTCAGTTGGTAATCTCTCTTCAGTCAAAATATGACTATTTTTGTTCAGGGCGTTGGCTTTCTGAATATGATCATCTCCTAAATTTGGGAAAACAGAAATACTGGTGAGAAAGGAGAAAAAAAATATTGCTTCTCTGCCATACTATCTGCCAGGAGCCCTAGTGTGAACCTGTGCAAACATTTCAATATATATTTAAAGCATGTTTCAAAATGTCTAGTCCCAAAGAGACAGAGTATAGTTTATTTCATTAAATACATACCCGTTAAGCACTAAGGTTTTTTAGGTAGAAGAAAGGGGCATCAGTAATTAGCTATTAATTTGTGGGTAATAAAGAGCTACTGTTTACCAGCTTCTCTCTTAAAAAAAAGCAACAAAAAACTAGTACCACAATAAATAGCTATGTCATATAAAAAACCTATTTTTGGATACATTTCCCTACCACAAGCCATGGAATAATCAATGTTGTAAGGGATCTCTGGAGGTCACCTACTACAAATCCCACACAAAATGGGGAAAAAACCTACGTTAAATCAGGCTTCCGACACCTCTCACCAGTGTCTACAATATTACTTTAAAAGATAAGTTAACTATTTTAATTATTCAGCTACTATTAGGTACTCTTTTGGTGGCTTATCCTTCCCTTTCTGCTTGGTACAACATTAGTGCCTACCAGTAATGGCAAGTAGGCTGGCAGCTCCTCCTCACTTCCAGCTGTTATTACACATATCTAGACTCCTTTTTGCATCAAAAGCACTAGACATCTGTAGAAACAGTAGGCAGCAAAGTGATAGAGCCAGGATTGTGCAAATTGCCATATGCATATGGACAACAAGTTGACTGCAGCCTGAAGTGTGAGAATCAGCAGTATAAGAACCATGTTCAATAAAGGAAATATTAGAAGACCTAAAGCTAGAGTTGCTAACAGTTTTGCTCATAACAAAACAGCAGATTGCTGACACGACGGGGTCTCTCTTAAGTATGCCGAATTGTCTCAAATGGAGCAGAAGACTGGCTAGTGGGTTGCTATATTCAAGACTCCATGGAAAAGGTTGTATGCTGTACACCTAAATGTGCCAGGATATTTGCCCTGATAACAAGCCAAACCCACCACTGAGTTACTGCTGCTAGGCTAGGCCAGACATTATATGAAGAAAGGTTATAAAACCGTGGCCAACCTGTAGATCTTCCCCAATCTCAGTAGCATACAGCCCTCAACAAAGTTACAGTGAAATCACATATGGCAGTAGATATCCCAGCTGTAACCATAACAGTTAACAAGTATAAATCCATACAATGATATGAAAGCTGTAACTCTGACTTTACTGACCTTAGGTACTGCTGAGGAAATCAAACATTTCCAGTCATTTCGAGGTGCTGCCAATTGCCACCACCACCACCAAATTTATTTCTCTAACTTTTACCATAGCAGTAATTCTCAGCAATACAAATATTAAAGTTTGGGTTTGTGTGTGGCTTAAGACTTTCATTCCCTACCTGTCACCACGTATTCCAAAACTGGTGCCAAAAGGGGTAAGAATCATTCTTCCATTCCAGATGCGCCCAAATGGGACCTACCATCACAGATTTACATAAAGGTACAAATTTTCACTACTGAAAATAACAGAAGGCTCTCAAAGGGACCAAGTAAATCCATTAAAGAAAATGTTCTAGTCTTAAACGTGAACTCTTGCTACACAGCGGGGCTGCAGAGGTCTTTCACCAGGGATACCTTAGATATGAGTTTAAAAGAATAACAGCTCTACAAGAGTCCCCAGCATCTGTAGGACAAATGCCTTGCTAATACAATAGAAGGAATGATGAAACTGAATGACCAACATGCTGTTGCATAATTTAAATGAAGTGGAAAAATGATGAAAGGATGGACTCAGTATTAGCTTTTATGATATTATTTCTCACTTTCCTGCTCCCCAGTTGCTCAGCGTCTTTCACAGATTAGTCTTCCCTGCTGCAACAGTTCAAGGGTTTTTTGTGAAACTGTGGTCTAAAACCAGACCAGTAAAACAATATGGGTTAGAAAAAGATGTATATGTATACACAGAGAGAGAGAGGATTTTTAGAGTACACATCATAAACAATATAACTGCAAGAAGGACAGGAAGGCATCACAATACAATCCTAATAATGCATTTTGGAAGATTTCAAGAGGCAAAGACCTCTCTGAAAAAATCCAGATTGACCGATCCTAACAAAAAGAATTAACAAAATCCTGTTAATTCATTGTCACACTTTGACGAAGTCCCTATATTTAATACACAGAGAATTTTATCTTCTATCTTCCAATAAAAGACAAACTTGATATTGCTACAGTTTTAAAATCGTGAATGTTTTTTAAACACAGAAAAAGTAGGCTTTCCTCTCCATAAAAGATCATGCCTTTATCAGATGAATAATTTAAAACCCTCAAGTCATCATATATTCCATTAATCTTTCTGTTCAATACACATATTAGCAATGAGACATTGTTGTGAAATCTTCAGTAGAGGTCCAATTCAAACAAACAAACATTTTTATACTTATTTTTATGAATTGTTGCCTAGATGAAATAGATCAGTCTTTAAAATTAAACAGCAGGTTGTAAAAACTGCATTTACCATATTGTGAGCCTGTTTGGAATCATCGCAAATACAGGTACATTAGATTTTTCATGTATAGCAGATCAAAGTGCATTACATTAGTTCAAAGACATTGCATTATTCCTCTTCCCGTCTACAGTACACTATATGAATTCCTGTCATTATATCAATTTAATCCACTGCCATTTTTTAGGCTACTGTTTGTCTAACCAAATGAGGAGCAGAATAGCTGGCATTTAATGTGACTGCATCACTTTTTCCAACCCGCCTACTTTAAAGAAGAAGTTTGTTGAGTGCACACAATTCACTTTACAGATCATTTGAAATGCATAAACAATTCCAAATGCAGAAATAACAAAAACAATAATTTGTCATTTTGAAATGCTGAAACGCTTGGAGGAAGATTTGAATACAGTACACTCTTTTGTTTGTAAGCATGGTGATTTGCCAAGCTACACCTCACACTGCACTAACCCTAGGGCATTCCAGTCACAAACACACTTTGATCTGCTGTGCCTTTGGATTCTCTCTCAGAGGGCTCTACCTTTCTTGACAATCCCAGAGGGAAAACACAGCCTTGCATTCTTTCCCATCTACCACTCCAAAACGAACTCTCCATATGCTTGCTGCTAGTTCAGCCTTGCACTGTTTTTCCACAAGCTTGTCTGTATAATAACGACAGCTGCAGGATTCTTCAGCTTGAAGTTGTGAACTGGATTTAAAAAAAAATAAAGAAAAAAGGAAACCTACAGAGATTATATGACAAATGAGAACTATAGAAACAATATTACTTCTGTGTCATCTTAATACATACAGTGAGAAGTAGAATGCAGCCACACTTTTGCATTGGTTTAATCTGGACATCCTATTTCAAAGGGGATTAAATATAGTTAATATTTACTTTATGATACTAACAAAGTCAAGAGCCAAATGTCAATGGGTAAGAAAGGCAAAAGTCAGTGGATAGTAACTGTAGTAGCAAACCTTGTTTCAACTCATGAATTCTTAGATCTGTTGAGAAGGAAAAAAATATTGCAGACAAATCAACAGTGATATAAATCTATTACAGAATATACATGTATGTGTTAACAGAAATGATAGTTTCAGCAGTGTTAGGTGTTTTTGATGTAAACACCTACTTTAATCTGGTTAAAAATACACTGACAAAATACATCATCAAGCAGCAGCTTGGTCTGGCACTATGTAATTTAGCATGAATTCATGTGCTTTAGAGGAAAAAAAAGAAAAAAAGAGAGAACAAAACCAGCAGCCCTTAGTGGTCTTTTGTCCACACTGCTCTTAAGTGCTTATAATTGCATGTCCTTATCTTCATGTTCTTAATAACTTTACACAGAGCATTTTCAGAGCATTCTGTTAGCATAACTCACTCAAGTCTTCTAGTATGATAATGAAAGCAAAATTTGAGGGGACTCAACAGCATACATTAAACCAACGCTATTTTAAGCTTCCTCCCTTACTGTTTATTCACCTGCTACTTGGTGATAGTAATAATATTACTGTGAAGGACTGGGGAAAACCAGCACTAGAACTCACCTTTGGGTAGTTCCAGAGGTGGCTTGTAATTTCTTAGTCCAATAACATATCAGCTTACAAATTCCTTCTTCCACAGTGAATACTAGTGGAACACACAACAGTGACAAGGGAAGAAAGCCACACATGCCCTTTTTCTTATTTACTAGGAAAGCCTTGAATGGGATGCTTCAGGGTCCCATAAGTACACAAGAAACTACTTAGTAAAAACCATTAAAAAATACAATCAACAATTTTTTTCTGGAGTTAGCAATTTGGCTATTGATGGATAAGGACTCTTCGTGCTTCAAGCCACTTCCACTAACCATCAGTAAATAAAATATTATGCAAATAAAGCTTTTAGATGCTTCATGAAATTCTTCTACCTGCCAAAATACTGAAACAACCAAGAACAAGCGCCAAAAATCCTCCAAATCAACTTGCCAACCAAAAAAAATAAATAAAAAAATCCAGAACAACTACATATAGTTAAATTCTGAGACAGGGCATAATATTGAGCCATATTATTTGGCATCATTTCTGGAAAAAAATAAATGTATCTGTATTCTCAAATTTTCAATGATTCACTGAACACATATTTGAATACAAATATATCCAGATTACATGCAAACTGTACATATGCAAAAGGAGCACCTTTCCATATGTCAGCTTTATATTCTCTCTCTAAAGATACATTTCAGAGCAAATCCAAACATTATATGAACATTTGTGACCAACAACTAGAAGCAGATAAAATATTGAGTTCTACTTTCCAAAAGCCAAAATCAGGCACTTTGATTCTTTACCTCAGTGTGCAAGAAACATTAGATCCTTTATTTAAAAAGCGATAATGAAAAATGTACCAATACTTCCATCTATAATAGCATTAGCAGCATAACTTTACTAACATAGACATAAATTAATATACTTAGTTTTTAATATTATCTAATGGAAGAGATGGAAAGCAGAAAAAAAAACCCACTCTTAAACATATCAAGAAGAAAAATCGAACACTTGAAAATTGAAAAACGCAAGATGCCAAAAGAGATTCTTCACTGTCTCAGCCATTTACTGTAGAGATCTTTTCTCATTTGCTGATGACTTTGGCAGACCTGGTTTTGTCACCAGTCACTCTGTACTTTGTTTAATTATGCAGTACACCAACAGACATTTTCTTTCTGATTGCATAAATCACAGTGCTTTGACACCAACCTCAATAGGGGCTGCTAGAACAATACAGTGAGAGCTATTGACTCCATCTCTCAAGTCCACAAGGTGTATCATTTAGCCAAGAGTGATAATTAGACACAGAATATACTGAAAACTGTCAATAGGCATGTCAATAGGAGGACTCTTAGCATCTAGCATCCAGTGAATCAATGGTGTTTTTTCAGCTATAAAATCAAGAAAATGATAGCTTTCAAATGAATGGTGGAAAGGAAACATGAGGCTCCTTAGGGAGGAATAAAACAGCTCAATTTTCCCTCACTGAGTGGCTCTCCAACTGCCTCACTCAATGGAAAAGGTCACAGAACATTACAGCAAAATATCTCTGAAACAAGATGTACAACAATGCTGGGACATGACATGAAGTACAAGCACACTACAAAGGCCCATATATCTCCGACCTGACAGAATTAAAGCATGGGTCAGCAGATGCCAGACAAGACAGGAATTGAAAGACAATGATTGATCTGTGCAGAAGAAAATATGACTGCCTGTCCATATCTAATATGTATGTATGCATGCATGAACATGATTATAAGTCCAGTATGCCCCCTCCCATCACAATGTTTTTTAAAGCCATAGTCTTCCTTTTTTCCTCCTTTTTTTTTTTAATTTATATAATTTCCAGCTGAAGTCCAAGGAAACAAAGTTGGGGGCTTTGTTTCAGATTTTTTCCTGACATCCTGCTACCAAAAATTGTACCAGAATTAAACTAATCCTGGAATACTACTTGCATGTATCTTTTTAAGTAAAAAGGCAATGTAAAGCCACAGTTAAGTAAAGTTCCGACCACTGGAGGACTGGTGACAGAAAACCATTTCCATTTACTCTGAACTTTTTCATTTAAATGCTTTAATTGCCATAGAGAGACAAAGGATTCCAATAGTAAGTAAGACAAAGCTTGCTCTGAGAACCAGCACATCTCTTACAAAGCCGGGTTTACAACTGCAGCTGTGAAGTAATTGTAGCCTCTGTGCCATGGTTAGTTAAAATGGTTAGAAATGAAACTGTAAACAAGAACAAATGGCGGTTCTAACAGAACAGGGGAAGGGAATCAGAACAAAACCAACCCAGAAAAGTTTCAATATTGCCATGAGTCGTATTTTCGTTTGGACTCTAAAGGCAATTGTCTTTTAAAAGGTAGCTTAGAAGTTGCAAAGCCATGACTCTATACGTTACCTATCTTTGGACATCCAAACGCACTGTTTACTCCAGGAAATCCTGCTATGACAGTGTAAATGTCCTCTGAGAAGCAACTACTAAGTGGCCTTGCGGCATTCCATGCTTCTCAATTCCTAACTAATTACCAGATCGGTTTCTTCAGTAATTGACAGCCATGCAAAGTGATCTCAGGATCTGAAAGACAAGCTCAGTTCTTGTCCCCACATCAGCTGAAGTATAAAACCACTCATAATTTAACTTAGACACACCTCACTTTTCTTCTACATCTTTTAGGAGAACTGTGTTATATATTATGCATTCAATTACAGAAGTGACCCAGTCTTACAATGCTTTTTGTTTTGTTTTGTTTTTGTAGCAACAGCATTAAGTTAATTGGAGAAAATGCAGCTTTTTGCACTGGTAGGCCCATGGCTCAGAAGCCAAAACAGCCTCTTCCTTCCTGCCCTCCAAAAATAAAATTGAATCAAATAAACCCAACTTTGCTTCTTGGGATCTATTACCTAGAGGTAACATCTTTTCTTAAATATAGTCCTCAGAGAAAAAATTCCCCCACTACCAATACAGTTCAATACCAAGTCTTGCTAAAACAAGTCTGTGAAACCACAGTTTTCTGTATTACCGTTCCTAGTTTTGGGGTTTTTTTCCTCATACGTTTTTATGTCAGTACAAATCAAAATTAAAGACATGGTAAAAACAAGTAGGTAACTCAGCATTTTCATCATCTTCAACTCAAACAAGATAAATGTTCTAAAGTTTTACTTCATTTCTCACATACTCATAATTTTGTGTAAAAACTTATGTCTATACAAAATGGGGAAAACTGCCTGTTCCAACAGCCTACCCTACCTCGTTGTGAGAGATCTGCTAAAAGACACTTATCAATACAAAGGCACGTTTCATGACAGTTACCAAATAAAGCAACAGCAGTTTCAAAAATCAAAGAAAGTTCCTTTGGGACAACAATATTTGCATGTTCATAATGAATACTTAACTACACATCTGTGCAAACCCTTTAGGTTTTTTGGTAGGAAGTGATCTTTTAAGACTTTGCCAACTTCCAGCAAACACTCACTCAACCTTTGCTCAGCTGAATGAAAGCAAGCTTATCAATTAGCTTTCAACCTCATTTTAAAGTGTTTATAAAAAGCCATGTGATACATTACTGGTTGAAGTGACCAGATTGTTAGGCCAGAAGCTGCCTCAAAATCAGAAGGTCACTACTGAACAGGAATTTTGATGAGGTACTACAGTTTATTGCTTAAAAATCATGTGCTAAAAATTAAGTATTCAAACTTCGAATTGCACGTAATAGATGACATTCTGAAACCTGTAGATGTAATAGATGAAATTCTGAAAACACTGAAATTGATAACATTCTGAAAACTGTTCTCTATTTATTCTTTACCAAAAATGTATTATTTTCAGTTAATGAAGGAACAATGAGGACAAGAACACAGGCATGCATATACACAGAAATATCTCCTAATATGGCACCTAAAATCACTGTTGAAAATAACACCGGAAGAAGCTATGGTGTAAACAAATTCCCACTATATTTGCTGTGTCACAACTCAGAGATCAACTAATTCAATATTGGTTCAAAATATGAAAATGATGTCCACATATCCACACTTGGGAGGGAGGGAGAAAGAAAGGAAAACCACCACCACAAGAAGGTTGATACTAAGTCAAAATCATACAAATGAGTATGGATATCAGTCCAGAAGAGCCTTCCCCCAGAACAACCATGTAAGATCAGGAGCAACAAGTCAGGCAGAGTGGGCACAGTTACTCCTCTAGGAAGATTAGACAAACACACAGTTGAAGTGCTGCTTCTTTTTGTAAATGTAAGTGAACAGCCACTGCACTGAGACACAACAGAAAAAAAAAACCCAAAAAACAAACAAGAAACCAAACAATTCAGATAGAATAAACAACATAAACAGAGTAGAGACATTAAAAGATATTTTTCATGTATTCATAAACAATAAAGCCATTCCAAGATTCTTCCCAAACTAACTATTCTAATCATCTGCTAATGACTGAAAGCAGTTTTAGTGCTGGGTTCTGTTATCCTACCCTTGAACTCAACTCAGTAAGATGCAAAGATAACAAACATCTGAAGGCAGAACTTGTCTCATATGTAGCACAGTAGCTTTCAAGGCTCTACTACAGACACAGATTTCACAGAGGAGGAGCTCAATGGACAGAGAGAGTCCTACCTCTCCATTCACACTAGCTACTTGTCTTTTTCTTGTATTGCGGTCAAGTTGCTGTGCAATACTCTCCTCTCAATCGCCACAATCATCTCCATTAATTTTGACACTTTTTCCTTTAAGTTCTTCACCTCTAAGAGAAAGGTTATTCAGTAACTTCACTGCTCTTAATGGCTGATGAAATCTAATAGCTAATGGCAATATAACTCCAAAGAATAACAGCAAACGTGTTACAAAGGCAGGTCACATTGTGTAAATTCCACCAGCAAAACTGAACAGAAAGGTTCAAGAGAGTAACACAATCAAGGAAGGATGGTAAATACCACTGTCTTGAACTCTTTCAAATTAGGCAGAAACAATGACTAAAGTTTTAGAACCTTCATAGACCCAAAGGTTCAACAAAGAACTGATAAGAGATGATAGGATTAAAAAGCTAGAGCAAAACTTAGCTGTTCTTGCCAGTATCCTCCTACTAGTTAAAGGGACAAACAATAACTGATGAGTATAAACAAAGGCAATGGAATATAAGTACTTTGACAATCTTTTACATTCAGTAAACTATGGCATTGTTTGCTGAAGAGGAAAAACAATCTTAAATAAAATTTGGTATATCAGAAGTCCATCATGGGCATGTAAATAAAGCTATACCACAGGATAATGACATTATTTGCTGTCATTTGGATCAGCAGTTTAGTCAACATCAAGATCTGAAGCCAAACTAGATGCTTCTGACTTGTAACACCACAGTAAGAGAACAAAAAGGTTATGCACTTGGACAGGATCAACATCGAATTTTTGTCAGATGTGCTAAGAGACGCCAAAGAATCAAAATTAAATTAACAACATGGAAAACAAGCTTCACTAGTCATTTTACAACTACATATTCAGTTACTTACTATTCAGTGAGGAGGACATTGGGAGGAACCAAACAAACTACAAAATAAAACGCACTATATAAATGAAGCAACAGCACAGACAGAATGGATTTTCTCCAGCTAAGTTCACACCAGCAAATCCCACATTTATACATATCCACAGCAAGTCTGAAAATCAAGAGTATAATGCTTCTATGGTTAACCAAAGCCTGTATTGGCTACAAAGTGTAGATCCCCAAATGAACGCAGAAACTGAAAAATACTCCAGATGCACAAGAATGATTTGGCAAATCTGAAATATGCTTAATATAAATGTACTACTCCAAGTGAAGCCTGCGCATATACTTTATAATGTATGCA
The DNA here is from genome assembly GCF_012275295.1 of Melopsittacus undulatus. Classification (NCBI taxonomy): domain Eukaryota; kingdom Metazoa; phylum Chordata; class Aves; order Psittaciformes; family Psittaculidae; genus Melopsittacus; species Melopsittacus undulatus. The sequence goes on along the minus strand of NC_047534.1, from coordinate 48,323,473 downwards.
CACCTTGTTTCATCACTATTGCACGTCTGGATACTTGAGAATACATTGCCAGGGATGAGGCAATTGTAGACATCCAAATTCCATTCTTACCTAGCCACATGTATATCTAGTTATCCAAGAGTGCCAGCTGGAAATTACCTTTGAGAAATGTAAATGTTACAATTTAAATAGGTCAACAATGTCCTTTTAAACAATTTGATGTATCAGGTAAACAGACAGTGCATGAAGACATATGAAGTAGATTTTCAAACACTTTGATACCTAATCAATAAAATTAGCTTTTCAAATGGGGAGTGGGGAAAGAAGGTGAAGGAATAAGCCTTTTTTTGTGTGTCGATTGTATTCTTCAGTCCTGCTGGCTTAGTCCTGGGTTGGGTAAGAAAGGGGGAGAGAAGGGGGAGAAGAGGAATGGCAGCAGCAATTCACACAATCTAAACAACGTTTTTTACAAATAAAAATTAAAAAGCTGAAAACTCATCCATAAGCCTCATTTACAGTGATTTCCCTGAAACAGATCTTTTGCAGTGTATATATATGCTTTGTTGAACAGGTCCTCACACACTGGAGTGTCATCCAGCTGATCATTACAGGCCTTTGGAGACAGTGTAGAGGTGGGGAGGTGTGTTACTTCAGTTTTTTTAACATCCATTCCAAAAATAATCTGAAGATAGGGGAATAAAAGCAACTCACTGATGTTTTGAACTGTATCTGAAGTAGGCAATATTTCCCAGCCTGAAAACCAACAGCTTCTCTTAGCAATCCGAACTAGTATTTATGAAGAGATTTTTAAAGCACAAAAGCCACCTAGATGTGATTTGCATCTTTGAAAGTTCCCCTCACTCCACTGGTTTAATTCAAACTAATAGTACGGATAGGTGCTGAACTTCTGCTACTATCAATAGGAGCAGCATGTGCTGGGCAACATCACAGAAGTCTAGTACTGTAGGCCCCTGACACTCCTGAAAACAAAAGAAAACAAAGCAAAACAAAAAATCACTATATAAAAAGCAGTGAAATTAAAGCAGTCACACTGACAGAGAAGGCACTTTACTGCAACAATAAACCTCCAGTATATGAGATTTTCCAATACTTGGGAAATTACCCTTATTGTTATTTTTGACACAGATAACATGATTAAAATCTCAAGCTTATAGCTCTAAACAACACTCCTGATTTTTGTCTTTCAAATCAAAAGCTTCTGCAAATTTAACTAAGTGATACAGCTTCCTCCTAATTCCTTTACTAACAGTATTTCTCTTGCAGCTCATAAAATCTGTTACATGTTCAACTTTTGAATTTAATTTGCATGGTAATTGCAATAACAATAATACTTCATCATCAGGATAATATAGGCTGAGATCCTACGTAATTTTCAGTTTTTAATGGAAACCCTGAGACTAAGGATGCAGCTAAAATATTATATATTAATTTCAATATGGCTAATACCCCCCAAAATCCCACCAATTTACTTTTCACTGACAATGTTAAAAGAAAATGATTTATGCAGATCAATCACCTAACTCATCAAGTCATTCACTGACAGCCAGCCTTCATCATTGCTATTTAAAAGGCACTGCTGACAGAAAAGACCGACTCTTTGATTAAGGGCTCTGTCTGGCTAACCTTTTATTTGAAGAATGATTGCTGCTGAGTGACAAATACTTTCCCATTCATTTCAAGGGAAAGATATTGACATTCAAATTCTTGATGTCTACACTGAGCAGATGCCACTGTTGGCAAGTGGCTTGATAGCAACAGCAGGTACACTACTACTCTGGGGGGTGAAAAACAGCACCACTGGCTCAAGTTAAAGGCTCTCAACAAGTGAAAGCTACAGATCTCTCAGCCAAATCCTCTCTCTTCAACAGTTATCATCAAAGAACATCTGTTTGTTGTTTCTCCCTAGTCCTCTTCTTGAAAGTGTCCTAGCCTCACCTTGACCCCACTTTCAATTGTATTGGATGTTATTACTAAAAATAAAGAGAACTCAGCAGTGAAGTGACCCTTTGCTTGAGAAGGGCGTCCTCCCTTAGACAACATCCCCAAACACCAGCCAGGGAAATCCCAAAGCAAGGGCTGCTGCTTCCGTACTAATATAATTTCTGTTGACAGTAATGTAAAATGGAAGTTGTATTTGCAGTATCACATAGAAAATCAAAGCCAATATGTTTGTTACTTTAAGCTGATCCTGCTGTCACTTTCTACTTTATTACTTTATAAAAAAATAAAAAAGAAGGAAGAGAGGGAAAAGGAGATGAAAGCTGGCCAAAAGAAGTAGCCAGATGATGTGCAAAAATAAGTGAATGCTCAGTTCCTGTTTTGATGAGAATCTACAAGTGTCATAAAACCCCAATTGTTTATTCTTCCAAATAAAAACAAGAAATCAAGACATGTACACCACTGTCACAGCTTTCAATACTAGCTGTTTTCAGAAATAAATCACACACTGAAATGATCGCTTCTTTACTTGCACATTTTACAGACCTCAGTCAGATTCAGTGCACAGATGCATATCACTTAAATGCTTTTTGATCCTAGTGATGAGATTTTTCCAACTTCCCTATTACAAGCAGTAATGCATGCAGTGATATTACAATCAAACATAGCTAATCAAGTATATGAACTGTTCTCTCTAACAGAGAGAGAATTTTCCTGCCCCAAAATTTTTTGCTCAGGGTGGGGCACTGAGAATTAGTATTCTCCTGTATAATATATCTTCATGTTTTCCCAGTAAGAAAACTCAATTTGCTCTTCCAGTGTATCAGAGAACTTGTTTATCACTGTATTAGGCAGTCACATTAAGCCATCCAAAAACAAGAAAAAGATCATTCCCAGCAACAAAAATATCTCTTTCAGAGTTTTCTAGTCAGGTAGCTAATCTCCACGACGTAACATCACAAAAACACACCATTCAGTCAACAATGCAGGATAGGAATAGAGAAACAATATTACTGCTGGAGAACAGAAGGACTTCACATAGGAATCTTTGCTTTTCCTAACGTCCAAATACGATTTGCTCCCCAGCTTCTTCCTGTTTCTGAAACTCACAGCACAAGATCAACTACAACAGAAACAGCAGTCATGCCTGCCAGGACGGAAAACAAAGAAGCCTTGCAAATCCAGAGGGCAACCAGCACTACACAGGTAAAAGAGAGACAACAGCAACAAGGAAAGATGCACAATCTCCTTCTGAAGATGTGCAGTGGAGGGGGTAGGTATTTATTTACAGTACATCCATAATATCAGCAAGATAATGGTCATCTAGCATTTCATTTTAAGTTGTCTGCTGAATCAGCTAATTTCACAGTTCTAGAAAAGGTTCCATGGTTGTGGGAAAGAACAAAACCAGCATGTTTATTTTTAAATAGATTGTCAGCTGTTTCATGATTTTAAAATATTTTATTCTAACTATTAGAAAAAAAACTAATATTAAGAACTTACAATCCATAGAGGAAGAAAATCTTGCATTAGTAACTGTGGGTGCTCAGCTGAAGATGAAATCCACTCAGTCCTTCCATACCATATAAGAAGAAACTATGATGTAAGAACAGTTTTATTGCATCAGAGCAAATGTCTCTGCATTCCATCACATTTTGTCCAACAGCAGCCAAAAGGGTATATCCAGGAACATATACAGGAATAACACAACCCAATATGATGCTCCCCACCATGATGCTCTTGCCAGCTTCCTATCACTTTCAGGTTAACAATTTCCCAGACCCCATATGGTTTTCATGTTGAATAACTCTCAACAGGTTTTTCCTGAAGAATTTTCCCCAGTCTCATCTTCAAATTAGGCAAACTTTTAGATCCACAACACTGCACCCAACTTGTGCACCCAACTTGTGCACCCAACTTGTGCACCCAACTCAACTCATATTCCTGTCCCCCTACATCTCGCCATTACAGATGAGGGGACTAAAGAGTTTGTCCCCTCTTCTCCATGATGGCTATTTCACAGGCTTGTGTTTCAGATACAGTGGGAGTCCCCTGTATTGCTTTGTTCACTTCTGTTAAAAAAACCAAACAAACCACCACACAACAATCATAGCAAAGTTTAATATTACCAAGAACATCCTCCTGAAAATTCTTCCAACCACATATCATTCTCAATACCCAAATACTGTATTTATAACAGTAAAAGCAGAGCACCAATTGCATTTCTGAATTTTTCATAGCCATATCTCAAATTATTCATGAAAAAACATGATAAACATACTCTCAAAAGCATGAAAATGAACATATTAAGAACAACATGAAATATACCTAGTCAGTAAATTGCATGAAATAAGTAAGAATGGGCCCCATGACTGGAAAAGAACACACAAATTACTAAAACCTTACTGAGAAGAAAATAGAAACTGGCTTACAGACAAACATGTCACTGCACAAGAAAAATTTGGCCACTACAGATCAGAGAAATAAAGTGGTATCATTCTTGCAGCTGGGTTGCACTATTTCTTTGATTACCATTAACAACTGATGCTCTAGAAAAACTGCTAGCACCTTGTGTTATTTTCATAAAAATTGTAATTTGCTACAATCTGTCTGAAAAAGGTGTGTTGGGGTATGGATAGTGGAAATGGTGACAGTTATTGGTTGGAATGCCTGGAGCATCCAAGTGACCACAAATATGCAGCTAAAATATGGCTGAGCAGGACCTCAGTTATTCCTGTGGCAATTTGCTGGTTGCTTTTCAGAGAATACACTGAGAATCAGCCATGACATCTCCCTAAATTATGACTTCATAGGTAAAAGACATGAAGAAACCAAAATTCCATTGCCTCCTCTCTTGGTAGAAAAGTCATCCAGTGGCAATCACAACTTCAGCCACATGAAAAGCTAAACCAGAGTCAACTGCCCATGCCAAACAGGCAAGTCCTGCACAGTAATTTCTTAAACTTCACATGCAACTGTTTATGAAAAATCATGTCTTTGTTCATCTATCTAATACAGTTCAGACCTGTAAATCTGTGTGTATTTACCATTATTTCATAAACCACTTGATCATATTCTTTCTTTGGCTTTTTTTCCATTTTAAATAAAGATTAATCTGTGATAGAACTCTAAGGCTGTCACTGTAATCAAAAGAAAAAAGTGCTTTCAGGTTTTCATCAGCTTCCCTGCATGCTGTAGTAGTATCTTTTTTTTTTTTTTCCTTAAGCATATATGAATTAACTGTTTGAATATGTTTACTCTTTCATCTCTACAGCTTTGAAAACTTCACACTTTGTATCTGATCCACAACAAAGCAACAAGGACTGCAGAGGTTGACAGCATGGACATAATTAAAGACTACCATCAATAAAGTGCCATGTTGAACAATACTGACTTACAATGCACTCCAAGATCAACCATTTACATTTAGAACTATTTCACTGAGAGGTCTAAAAAGGAACAGCTTGGATTGTTTTCATAAGAGATCCAAAGAAAGGGAAACAAACTTCTATATAACTCAGTAAGTAATACTAAAAGATTCCTACTACTGACCAGCAGATTTAGGGTTTCACACTGGATCCATGTGTAAAAATGTAAACAATACTTTTTAGATGTCATCTCCAAATAAAGATCAAGAGAAGAAAATAAAATCTACATTTATTGTATTTAGGTAATCAATAAAGTGTCATCAGATGGATTGTTTGACACAATTAATATATGTGACACATGCACTTACATACTGTCCATCATGTGACTAATCTAGAAAATCTAGTTTATATCTGACAATTAAGACTCCTGTTTAGGCAATGTTATTATCAAGACTTTAATTGAGGAAAAGTCTAGATTGGTCCAATACTCTCACAGCATTAAATAAGCTTTCTGACTTGCATAATTTACAATACTGTCTTCCCAAAAAAGGCAGTCAGTACAGGGTGATATACTAACACATCACATCTTCCATAAGAGAAGAAAGAAAAACAAACAAAACAAACAATAAACCAATCTTGAAAAGACAGAGGAAATGCAAAAGCTAAAATAAATCTCAGGTTTGCATTCTGCTAAGCATATATGATTTTGTACAGTGATGTAACCAATATACATACAGACATACTGCTTAAAATCACAGAAAAAATGTATCCAAATAATACTCAGAACAAACTAGTGTGTTTCTCTTGTACCTTTCAGCATGAAGTAGATGAAAATGGAGATTCTCTGTCCCAAGGGGTATTACATATTCAGAATTAACTCTGGAAGTCCAAAACTTAAGTCATTCAAAATAACTGCACACTAACAACTGGAGATAAACGTTTACATTGAAGTGAAGGTCACAGTAACATGCCCTTACTAATACTTTTTAAACATGTAGGTTATTTTCTGACAACACGTATGTTCTATACACTCTGTTTCTCAAAGAAGTGGCTTCACTTTGGAACTCAAATACTCTATCTCATACAAGCCACCAGCTCAAAAATGTCAGTTGTGCAAGTAGATACCAAATATTTCTAGTTTGGAAATACAAGATAACATGTTTGTTCATTTTTATGTCATTAATTAGCTGAGATACTGTTTTGTGACTTGAACCTACTGATCTTTTGTTTTGATTTCAGACATTCAAAAGCCACAGTAGATTTCAGGATGATGTCACATCACAAATACAGGTGGTGCTGCCTTGGAACACTCTTTGTTCTGAATGAGAACAGATCATACTCAGACACAGTCTTCTCTGCAATACAGCCTACACAAGAGAGTTGGAGGTTGGAAGGGAACTTGAAAGGTCAGCCAGTCCAATCTTCCTGCAATGAGTAGGGACATCTTCAACTAGATCAGGCTGCTCAGAGCCCTGTCTAACCTGCCCTTGAATATTTGCAGGGATGCAGCAAGGCGCACTTAATCGTTGCACAGAATTGTTGGGTACCAGAGGAAAAAAAAAAACAGTCAATGATCTGCTGTTTGCCCTGCAACAGATAAAGTCTGCAAACAGCAGCCCAGTATGACTCTTTTGAAGATCAACCCAGCTCTAAAAAAGTCACAGAAATATAGACTCTTCTGGTTTTGTTCTGATCTTTTCCTTTGCCTTTTGGTTACCCTATTTATACCAAGTAAAGTACAAGTTAACATTTACTCTGGTTATTAGCTTATGATCAATAAAAGTATACATTTGTAAGCAACAGAGGAACTTCCCTGTTTTACAAAGATCTCAGTCTTTTTCAAGATGTACCATGCCAAGCCACATAGCAAGTGATACTGACTGAAAGAAAGAAAATTAACAAGGAAATGAAATAGCAACAAGCAGCATTTCATAAAGGAATTCTCAGTATCATTATAAAATTCTACTTATCCTAAACTATGGAGAAAATATTTTGACACTTGTAATATGCAAAAATCCCCCAGCAGCAACCTCTTTCATACTTCCAATAATGCCAGGCCAAAATATCATTGTATATAAGCATATATAAGTACTGATAAGAGAGATTTTTTTTTTAACAAAACAGAATTATAGCTATCACGGTAGTTTGTAGATAAATTATTAGGTTTATTACCCCTAAAGTAGTCCAAATAGAAGTGTTCCAACTGCTATATCTGATCACCAGCACGCTGCCAATTTTCTCTGCCAGATAGTCCTTTTATGCATTGGGGAACTTGCTGCAATTAAGGGATTTTCTTACTTCTCCGTAATTCTGTGATTCACAACGCTGTCTTAAACATTCAATTGTACGAACCATATTCAGTTCCTTTTATTCAAAATTTGCTGTGTACAGAACTGAATGAAACCAACAAATCCTTTTCTAGGAATAAACCCAGGTTAACATCTTTCTATTGTGCTTATGCACTACTGTGTTGCTGCTGGTATATCTGACAGCAAATAGCTACAGTAAACTTTACAACATATTTGTAGGAAGTCTTTTTAATGGGATGATTTATGCTACAGTAATCTCTCACTACCTTCAGAAACACACTTAAAATTGCAGGCTATTCCACCAAAAATGTGTTTGGTTTTATTTTCCCTCAAAACTGTTCAGTTTCTAAAACAAAATACCTGAAGTCAGAAACTGTAGATATTGATCAGTGGAAAAAAACACTAATTCTCTAGTATTCCAAAACTTCTCATCAGTAAAATAAACCTACAGAACTGCAGAACTTTATCATCATTACATTTACTCAACTCCTTCCACTCTACAGTATCTCAATATATATTATTTATTTCAAAAGGAATAGAAACATTTCATCTGCTACTAGAAGGTGCAACAATACTAAGGCTGGTAGAGTATACGCAACAGTGTAGTAGCACACATGGGGAATTAAATGGAAGACTAAGGAAATTAATACTGACAGTACAGAAAGTGCTTGGATAGGTATGATTTATCTATTTGCTCAGGGTGTTTAATCAAAACATGTATGGTGGGGTTTTTGATAGCTTTTTGAAGAGTGATGTATGCTCAAATGACTACTCTGAATACCGGTTGAAAACTGCACATGAAAAACATCAGTCCTCCAATGCCCACCAAAGCAAACTTCTCTTAGAAGAGCTCACCTATTTAATCACTAGAGCAGCTTCCTTCAGAAACATTGGTTTTCCCTAAGGGTTTCTCTTCACAGGCCTAAAAAATCCCAGGCTTACTTACCTTGTAGTATCGGACAAGATACTGCTACTCCACACAAGGTGATCTAGCAATCAAATTCAGAGCCCAACCTGCAGCAACTCTGAGCTACATTCCCAGGTAAAAAATGAGGGAGCGCTCCTCAAACAAGTGATATCTCACACAAAGCCACAACTGCCACTTTGTACAGCTCTCCTAATGACTATAATATGCAACTTACACAAAAGGGTCACACTCCTCATTGGTTTATAGTTCTGGACATTTGGATTTTTCTGAAATGATTACAGAATTTTTAAAATACCTCATACACTTACCCACAAATTTACTCGGACACTGAATCAATGGAGGGCTAGCACTAACTTATTTTCTCCACATTCACCCACCTCCTAATGGATAACACAAAAATTGCACCTACGCTGCAGCCCTTCTGCACTTCTTCAACCTCACAAGGCAAGAGGAATCAATCACCAACTAGCTTCCCCCATATGCAGAGAACCACTGCTATACTAACTATACAGCGCATATGTAAGGTGATCCCAGTCAGCTAGCAATTTCTGTCCTTCAGTTTATCAAACTGAAAAAGATTCCTTGTTTCAGACACTAGTAAGTTACAATAGTCATCAAAAATTATCCTACTTAAACACGATTCTTTGTTAACCTTCATTCATTAAACAAAACTCATCTTGCATTGATTAAATAACTATTTTCTCATTTCCACTGCGCCATCAAAAAGAAAATATGCACCTGTCTGGCTTCCAGCAAACAAGTTATTCCACGTGTAAGAGCTGTGCTGAGATCCACACCCTCTGCTCAGAAGCCTCATCTTAAAAACAAAAATAAACAAACAAATCTAAATTTGAAGTATTACTGAACTTTGAGTGATCCACAAGTAAGGAATTACAGTCAGTGGTATTTCAAATACGTCCATGCTCCAGATAATAACTCCACAAACCTTAACACTGTTTCTTACCCACAAGAAGCCCTCAGAAAAGCTACCATGAGATGTTACTAAAAACATCTAGTTTGACATCACGATAAACCAGACTGTTATGAACTCAAAACATGTAAATTACATCACTAAAATAACAGGTACATCATTAAGGGTCAGCAACTTCTTAAATCTCTGGTCTCTGAAGACACTTGCTGTCACTAAAGAAAATAAGAATTTAACTGTAATTGATAGTGCAAATCAGGGTCTGCAGAAAAGAAACCAATGCTGAATAACCTGCTACAGTTTTAAAACATTGTTTGATAAGGCACCGTTTAAAGACCAAAAGGAAGACATCATGGTCTCTAAACTTTCAGCAAACATTGACAAATCAAGAACTTTAAGATTATGTATTATTTATTATAGAATCATAGAATAGTTAGGATTGGAAAGAACCTCAAGATCATCTAGTTCCAACCCCCCTGCCATGGGCAGGGACACCTCACACTAAACCATATCCTCAAGTCTCTGGAGATATCATTGACTATTAAAAATCAGAGCTTCACATTCCATAGATTTAAGGTCACACACAGAGCTGATGCACTTTGCAGAAGGGTCACAGAAATATTAGCCAATTGAAGAGCAACAATCACGCTCACAACGTGTTGCAAGTCAGCAATAACTGCGAGGCGGGGAACCCTCACCTCACGCTCCACACACATACGCTCACCCCTGAAGAAGTGATATAATTTAAAAAAGGATAAGCTTAAAATAGGTGGACTTTCTATTTTCCATTTTGAAAAAAGAGCTAAAAAAAAATAAAAACAACAACAACAAAAAACCAAAACAAAAACACCCACAAAAAAACCCAAACCAAAACAAAACAAAAACACACAGAAAAGCTTTTTTGTCAAGAATCAACTATCACATGGAAGTATGGGACCAGACTAGGACAAAAAGTTGATTCAAAAAGCTGATGGAAAACCATAATAGAATTCCAGGTTGCTCTGAGCCCAAAGGGCATTTAAGACATTGAAGCACATAAGTCTGTTGGCTATATAATTTTATCTAGAAAACACACCTCCACATCAATTAGAGAGCAATCGTGCTTTACTCTACTTTGAAAAGTTTGTCTGCTTTTTTCTACTAATAGCTACCTCTGAGGAGCTAAACTATTGACCCAGAGCACCAAGAACAGCAGTTTTGGGAAGGCTGGTTTTGAACTGTGGGAGAGCAGAAAGGGTTGGCACTGGTTCCAGAGATCAGAAAGTTCTGCAAAAGGCTGTCCACCCCAGTTGTATTGGGGTGGTATGCTCAGTCCACACCAAATGAGCACAGGTGGGGAGACAGAGACAGCAAAGCCTATGGGCACCTCACGGAGCATCCAGTACAACAGCAGGGAGGAAAGGAGGCAAGCTCTATCAGAGAGAATAGCGTCTGCAGGCATTTATGGCATCCCCCCAAACCACTGGATAAATATCTGAAACTATGTGAATCACTTGAAACAGAAACATGAGATACATGAATATGAAAGGAATACTAATAGTTATGCAGAAATGACAAATTCATCAATCAGAAATGTAAGAAACAACACAGGGGCATAGAAAAGTTATCAGGTAAAAGAGAAATATTCTGAAAATACTGTTTAATTGAAAAGTTGAACACAAATGACTACCTGCATTTTAAAATCTGCATATGTAAGGTGTTAGCTTGTCAGTTTAATCCCATTTCCCCTTCACTCCACTGCAAAAATAGTCCAGTTGATTGACTAAAGCCTGTGCACTGCATAGAAATGGTACTCAAGAAAAAGTCTGCTATCAGTTTTAACAAGATCATCATTTTTAGCTACCAAGTCCTGATGACAAAGACATATGGTTCTGGTAGCCAACTATTAAATACCACATTGACATCCTTTGCTGTAAAAGACAGGAAATAAAGCTTTCCAGCCATGCCAGTTTTCCCTTTTTTTTAGAATATGTTAATTAATAACAGAATACCACCCATCAACAATCAGCCCTATCTAAAGGCATGAGATTACTTGCTATCTTTCTCAGCATGTAAAATATTTCCCTCCTATTAACTACTTTTAGACATACCTTTTGCACATTGGGAAAGCCCCACGTAAGTATTGCTAGCAAGAATGTTAACAACTAAAGAAAAAAATTATCATTTCAGTAGCATTCCTTAACTTACAAATTACTTGCTTCAGAAAAGCAAAAATACAACTACTACAGCATAAAGAAAAAGCTGACTATGCAATCATAAGCCCAAAGGACCCAATTTCTTCATAAAGTACCTGATGGACATCGTGACAGTCTGATTACCTTCTACCACCAATTTTTGGAACATGTGAAAAATACTGTATGCTTCTTGCTGGTATGTGGTCCAAGATGACTCATAAATCTTCCTTTATCTCCTTCGTGGTGTTAGCAGAAAAGGATGAGTTGCTTTTTTCCATCTCATTCACATGTCTTTCTGTCTGTTACCCGTGCCCTTGAGCAAAGATTACTGATGCCCTGCCTTTGATATATGACACATCACATACAGCAGCTTTTCATCAAGTGAATTAACCTGAAAAAATGCAAACCTACCTGCTAGTTGCTTCCCAACTTTCCACTTTTCCTTTGTGTATCTCCTTCCTAACATGTCACACACAAGGTTACCAGACACAGAACACGAAATTGTTATTCAGTGCACACAGATGTAATTTATTGAAATATACTACTTAGTATTTACTTTCATAACCAATTCCAATTGTAAAATACCCTGTTAGTCATATACACAGACTGAAAAAAGTATATTTAAAAATCAGAGGATGAACTACCTACTCTGATCACCACAAATTAGTGCTCTGAGTCACATATAATAACTGCGATTGAGGTAACGCATTACTGATACAGCTCTACAAATGATTCTGCAATGCTAATCAATACAGAATGATCATTCAATATGCTGCATATTCTGTTCTGGTTTTTTTTCTTAACATTTAAAGTATATTTTTATATTCCAAAAGCACTAATATCTTCAAATGTTACCTCTCTTCACAATGGTTTAACTGTTCGCAAGAGTAACTTTTAATATATGAAACTAAAATTCCTTTGGACTTTCGTTTTTCTTATAGTTAGGTTCTTTTAAGAAAAAATAGGCAATAAATTCTTCTGCGAAGTTCTCTCTTTTCTGCATATACCTTCAATCTTACATTTTAAAGATGCCAATTAGACAACTACTATGCTGCTAATTACAAAGATATTCACCTCTTTGAGACATTTTTCTGCATGGGAATTTTTTTACAGTGTAGATTATTAATTGGTTTACATTTGTAACTGATTACAGACAGCACCTCAAAGAAAATCAAGTACAAGAGATCCTAAATACTTAACATTTTTTAAGACAGGAAAGTAAACTCCCAATAGAACTCTGTTCCACAAAACAACACTGTCAAATACACATGCTGCACTTTCCAGAATAAAAACAAAGGGTTTTTTTCTTCTTTTACCAAAATTTTATTATATCTTCTAATGAAGGCAGTGACTGAAAAATATAAACATTGATATGTATTGTCCAATGAACTGGCTTAAGAGTAACATGTAAAAATAGGATTAATGGTACAAAGCATGTACTATATAAAAATAGCCTGTAGAAAGAAGCATTAAGCAATTACAACTCTAGCACTGAAGGCTCCAATATTATAGGGTAATATTTCCTTAATGTTAGACTTCATTAACCCTAAGATAATCTCTCATAAATTTTGCTGATTTTTAAGGAGAAAAAATAAATTATGTTTATTAAGCTACTGAATATGTTTATGAAAACAAGACATAATCTAGTGCTATAAACTTCTTGTCTTTATCTGAATAATCAGGAAGCTCATAAATAAAATATCATATAACAAAGCGAGTGTTAAAATTCATTACTGTAATAGCTATGCTCATGATCTATTTCATTAACACTCCTCCTTTCTTTGAATAAATGGGTTCTTTGGTCTACCAGAGCAAGGCCATTTACAAGACAAAATACTGAGCTGCTTTTTCTCATTTTCCCTTATCTGTTCTATTCCCAACTTTCTAAATTAATTCTTCCTTTAAATCTTATTGTTCCTTCCAATGTAACTCACAGCACATTAGAGAAACTTGAAAGAAATATAAGCAAAGAAATGGGTCTATAGAGTATAAGTTAATTAGGAATCTAAGTGACTGCTGATGAGACTTGATGGCATATGGCCTCAGAATTAATTTAAGAAGCTTAAGTTCATTTTAAAATAAAATATAAATATATCAGAAGTTCAAAAGAAGCCATACCTCAAATTAAGTACTGCTAATGTTTCAGCCCAAACACCAGCTAAAGACAACAATAAATGATGGCATACTGATTTTATCATACTGATTTTATCTCAAGTTTCTTCTCACCAACACGGATCAAAAAGCAGTAGCTGTTAGTGAGGTAGTAATACAGACAATTAAACAGTAGCAACTGCAAAAGTCATCATCTACAATCAAGTATGCAACTATGGTACGCAGCTTAACATGGTACTCATTAATAATTCTGTGCAGAACCTACTTTTCAGCCCTCAAAGCAACAAACTACCCTTATATCCATCAACTTTGAATTCATTTATAATATAGAGGACATGGTCTAGATAAATACTCTACCATAACACTGGGGTTGAAAAACCAGATCCTTGGCAAACATGCAACGGAATAGTTACGGAGCTGGGAGATTTCCAGACGCTGTAGCTGCATGACCATGTGAGAACTGGAACTGATACAGACGGGTGAGGGAGGGCTAAAAGCTATGTATTCTTACATTCCGTGCTCTCTGTAAGAATGGTGCATCAGTCTTCTAAAAGTTCATCCTAAAAGGAATATTTCATTTTTTCAAAGGTTTTAAAAATATGTAAAATGTGTAACTTCAACTCAAGAGGCCACATCTAAGGCAGTGAAATGCAAGAAAAGAGAATCAGACTCTTTAAGGAGAACTTTAAGTATTAGATCAGATAGATAGATAGATAAAAAACTTAAAAAAAGTATTGTTAGACTAAGCGGCTATCAAAGAAGGAAGGCACATACATAAGCTAGATATTGCTTTAAAGAGATTTCTTATAAAATGCTTTTGTTTTCCACTTACAGAAAATTGCTGCAACTACTGCCAATGCAACTATAACAAACTGCAAAGGGGTACAGTCTCACAACTCTCATAGGAATGCAATATTGGTACTCAAAGTGCCACTATCCATAAGGAAAAGTAGCAGCACCTATGAAAAGAAGCATCAGTTTAAAAGTACCATTAACCCAGTAAGTGCTTAACTTGCACAGCTCACTTCCTCCCCAGAACTTTGAAGAAGAAACTTCCCCTTTTTGCTGTAAGGGATAATACAGTGTGTTATATGGGCATTCTAGGCCTGTATTTTTATTTATCTAGCTTTTTCCCCACATTTTGAATAGGCAAATTTGCCACCAGAGGACACTGGTTTATCAAAGGAAATTATTGGCAACTAAATGCGAAGTGTAACTAAGCGTAACTTTACTTTCCATCAGGTCAACTGATAAAACCATAGAAAATAAAACACAGACAAGCTCTGCAGGCTCTCCTAAATCACTGTTTTTTGACTTGATAAACAATACATTGCAACTTTTAATAATGCTCATGTTAATATTTAACCTTTAAGTCTGGCTGCAATTGATTATAATTATAAAAATCATAAAATAGAGCAGCAAATTGCCATGGCAAGCCATAGCATACAACACAAGAGCCTGTCTGCGGAATTCCTTGATCATATTATTTTCTGTACCTTCTTCATCAGTCTTGTCTGGGCAGTCTCATGAGGCATATGCTTTCCCCTGAATCCCATATCTATCTGCATCCAAAACAATATGCATGGCAAGGTTTTGCATTCTTTTATCCAGGGAAAACACAAATGCTAAAGTAGAGATTAGGAGCACGTAAATGTAGCTTAAGTACCGGCAGTGGTTTAGGTTATTAGGCAGAGACATATTTCAGTGATGTCCATTTTACAAAGAGTCAAAAATCAACCTACCCTTGAAAGCTTAAAGAGTCATAGTTAGTGTAAAGTAGCATTCTCAATTCTGGGAAATTTGGAAACCCAGGAATACAGAGCACGATGCAAAATCATCAGTATCACTCATTCCATTTGTGTACAAAGATAACATATTGGATATAGTAGATAAAGCATAAATAAATTATTAGAAGCTGTTAAAAAGTATTACAGATAAGCAGTGTGTTCATTATTGATCATGCAATCTACTGGACTGCACAACCAGTTGTTATAAAGAATTGTTATCCATTCAATTACTAATGCTATGAACTACACACATACCCTAATGTGGTAACTCATTTTCTTTGTTTTCAATACTAACATAAAATAACTTAAAGGCAATAACATAATTTTCAGGAAATATCCATATTTTTCTTATTGACCTATTTGAAGGGGTTTTCCTGCTGGTTCGGTTTACTCCTTTGGAGAGATATTTTGCCAACTGGATCTTTGAGAAGCAACATTCTGCCTCTGAAACAGCTCAGAGCTAAGTACCTGAGTCACCTCCTGTGTGCAAACCCAGTATGGACAGTGCCAGTCTGCATGTTTTGAAATGGGAAGAGGCTAATGACAGTACTGAGATAGATGGGGACTGTGGCATTCAATCTTCATTAAGAACCATCCAGAAACAGCTGGCACTTCACTTGCAAAACCACTTGCAACATGTGGATCAATGATTTTAATAACATATCTTTTCATGTAACTTATATTCACCACCAGTGTAGGTGGGCTAGCATTCAAGTTGGTCAAAATAGTTCTAGAGGGAAAGAAAATTAAGAGAGAGCCGAGTTGTCATTGTCAAATCACAGCTGATGAATGAGCTAATCTACAAGAGTTTGCCGCAAGAGAACTCTATCTCATTGGACACACAAAGCAAAAAGAAAAGAAAAAAAACCATCAAAGGGAAAGCTTGCATTAAAAATATGACTTTAAGAAGACTCTGGATTACCCATGACATGTAATAAGTCATCTGTCTCTCTTAATAAACACAAATCATTATTTACTAGCGAACTAATACCAGTAACTGTGACAAGCAAAACCAACAAAGCCCATAAAAATATAAAAAAGCTGTTACATGCAGTTAGGGTGAAAGAGAACGAACATGTTCAATGTTCAAGATGAAAAAGCATTTAAGCTTATGTACTGTTCTGATACAGACTCCATTATCTATTGGGAAATTAAATGAGTAAGAACCCATCCTCATGTACAACTTTTACAGGAAAAAGAGAAAGTATGCTCTTTTTTAAAGCATGAGTTCAAGTCTTAGGAACTTTTTTAATGCTTTGGATTGATAACTATGGGAGTTCTAATCAATGTGACCATTAAAACAAATGTAGTATTGTTCCATCTTTGGATACTGCAACTTAAAAGTCGCACCCATGTCTACTAAACATAAAGCACATTCCTGAACTCATGCTTTCTATAGTCTAGCATCCATGTCTGCTGTTCTTTCAAGTAATTCAGTCTTCATGCAGGACATGCAGTCAGGTGTCATGGAACTAAGAACGAGGATACCAATTAACTGCTTTCCTATATTATTTTTCTACATCAATAATGCATTGACTGTACCACTACTAGAACAATCCTTATAAAAATAAACTGTCAAAAAACACATCATATCTTTAGGTAATGCAACTAAAACTACACTTGCATGTCTTAAAGAACACAGGACTTATTTACTAATACTTTATGATATTAGTCTCAGACCTGCAAACTAAAACATACTGCAGTTTAATATAATTAAGGTAGGCAAAGCTTTAGTTGTGTTTCATGTTTTTTTGGCTTTTGAAAACTAAACTATCCATCTTAGATCATAGTTATTAACATGTCCTATAAATTCTCAACCATAGTAGGATATGAAATATTTTTCAAATGACAAAATGTATCTAACATGAATAAACACCAGAATTAGACGGGTTTTGCTTGAAAACCAAGTATGAAAAAAATAGAAATGTTGTTTCAACTTTTAAATCAATGATTAATGGCAGAATCAACAACTGCTTGCATTAACTTGCACTTAAAAAAATAACAAAATCACAAATCAACTATAACTTATTTTTAGCTAATTTTACTTGGCAGGTGTTTGAGCCTGTTCCTATTATCATTTCTTTTCCATAAAAGATTTTCAGCAAACTTTAATATGCTTTTCCTGATAAAATTCCTCCTTTCTATGTTTAGGAATACTACAATACTATGATTTACAGAAGCAAACAGGTCAGGCTGCCTCCTGTAAGCACAGTGAAGCTTAAAAGAAGCAAAGGTAATCTGATAAAGTTATAAATTGATATACAAAACAGATATTTAATCAAACCACTGAAGCATTGCTCTAAATTTACATATCAAATCTTCAAAGTTATTAACTCTGAAAGAATAGGTAAATGGATATATTACCTGGCAAAAAATTCTGTTGAACAGTATTAGTTGTTATCTCACACAAAAATCTTACTAAGGTTGCTGCCTAATTGAAGGGATGATTCCAAAGTATCTTACCAACAACAAATATCTTTGCTAGGAATTCTGAAAGTTGTAGAATGCTTTGGGAAAAACAGAGGAGCTTCCTTTAAGTATTCAAAATTTACTCAAGTAATAGGATAACTAAACCTATTTTACAAAACCAGGAAACTCACTTTAATTAACTATAATTTTAATCTTAATAGTGATTTTAGCCTCTTAATTGAATTATTTTTTTCCTAAGTCATTTTACTGCTAATAAATGAAAGACATGAAAAACTAAATTGCATAATAAAGCATGAAGGGCACACAGTTATGAGCTACCATGCCCCTGAGAGAAGCAAGCAGTGTTTTATGTTCAATGAAAATCTTAGGAGCAACGCACACACAAAAAAAGGAGATAGTGTTCTTCAAACAATTAACAACCACATCTCAGAATTTCTAACATACAACCATTTCTCAAGAAATTGGAAAAGCTGTAAGCTTGTAAGCTTGTGTGTAAGCACAAGCAAACACAACCGGCTCTTCCCTTAGCAATTTCTAAAATACTTAAAATAATTATTGGGAATTTATCTTTCCTGTCATTCAGGCCCTTCAACAATTCACAGTTATGCAAGTAGAAAAGCACTTGGTTTTGGCAGCTAATAATGCCCCAAATGATCTTACTGCAATGAAGTCTAACAACTCACCAAATAATATCAAAGCATTTTTTATCTGTTATTAAACAAAAAAAAGCCCAAAAACAAACAAAAAAACCCAACCAAACAAGAAACAACTCTTTCGAAGTTTCATGGAAAAAGAATATAAGCCAGCCATTTTTCATTTGTGTTGAACTGCGAATGAAACTATTTCATTATAAACTTCAATTTGCCTCCTGGCACAAATGTATACTTATTTTAGGCAAGTACGTTCAAGTGAGCTCAGCAAGCTTGAGCTGATAACAGAAAACTTGGTCACATGCATTAGATCTGACTTAACTTCAAGGCTGAAGGCAATGAAGATGTTTTTCCCTCACAAAGGGAGGCATGCCTGTGCTTTGCTTTCCAGCAATGTTTGTGTATTCATGTAATGGGACAAGCCAGGAAAGGAACAAGGAGCACAAGGCTCACAGCACTAACACAGAGCACTAATTTGTCTCGTATCAAAATGGTAGGAAAAAGAAAAAATAACAAATGAGAAAAAACAACATTCAGAAACAAATGAAGAAACCTGATTATTCTCTGCAGCCAATACACCCAGATGAACTCAGCCTGGCATTTTAAAAACAACTGCATTTTATCAAGTATTCCTCTAGGTTTTCCTTACCATGGGTTACAACTCATTCCTGACTCTGTCTTCTCCCACGAGATGTTCTAAAACAGTTCATCTTTAGAAGCTGCTAAGAACTTCAAGTGAACAGTGTTAAAAAGAGCAGTATTATTTCTGTATAGCTTGACTTCATAAGTAAAATGGCAAACAGGGCACCAGAGCAAGCGTGTGAGAGAGCAAACAAAGAACAGAAATGTAGATTTGTCACCACTATGCAAATACTTCCAGGTCCCCAAATTAAATTGTTCTTAGTATCTTGATCAGCAACACCAGAACCAACACTTCTGAGCTTGCCTGTAGACACAATACTGAATCAGAGCATTTTGAGCAGAATAAAGCAAGCTAAGAAAGGTTATTCAGGTCCCAGGATGCTTTCCTGAAATTCTAGCCAGTTCCAATGAAGTGGATGCTCCCCTTATTTATATTTGCCTAGAGGTTGAAACGGGCATAGTAATTTCCACTTTCCAGCCCACACACTACTGTAAGACTCCTATGCATTGTTGAACAGTTCCCATATTTTACCCCCAAATGCAGATTTTCTGTGATAAGACGGGTTTTGTTCCTAGCTCTTTCTCTGCACAGACATACACGACATACACGTACGTATAGAAGACACAATTTAAAGAGTACATGAACCTTTCCTGATGGAATGAATAGATTTAACAGCAGCAAAAACATTACTACAAGTAAGATTCTTCATTTTTATACACTACTGTGTATTTTTTATGATTTGTGTCTAAGATCCTGTTAAATATTTAAACAATACAATATCAGTAAGTAAACTCTAAATCAGGCATCCTCTATACTGTATATTGGGAACAGATGTGCTCTTATTAAGGCTATATTGTAACTCAACAATAATTTGTCATATTTGACATATTGTTAAATTATGTGCACCTGCCAGAACTGTAGTAGCAATTACAAACAATATATATACCACTTTTACTTTAAATACTTAAACAACTTACGGAGATGTGAATACGATGTATGGAAAAACTGTAATTTCCTAAATGTCATCACCAAACAACACCTAATGTCTCACAATTTCTTTTTATGTGTATTTTATTATAGCGCCCAACTGTTTCAACACTCTAGTGGCTGGACTTTAATGTGGTTCAAGCAGCCCCAAGTAACATCACCAAATGTTTAACATCTGTGAAAGTTGGACCAACAAATGCTCATATTTTCAGGAGGTCATGCTGGCCAGCTTTCATTAACAATTACTTTAAACTTCAGTTTTCTTTATAGCTTTTTAATTCAGGAAGGACGCGTAAAGTTCACCTTAGTTAAACTGTTAAGTTTATTCCAAACTTATATAATATTAACCTTTAGAATACTTAAAGTTTCTTTGCCTTCTCCCAATATTTGGATCTTGTTTAATTCGCCAATTACTTTAGCATAGGGAAGCAACACTTCTAATTAGACCTTAAGAGTTCAGCATATTTCCAGAATAAGGGCAGAATCTCCCAGCTCTTACTTCTTTCTACATTATTTGCCTACTTTCCCACACCTATCTACAATACTCACACCAGAGTCATGATTAACTTTCAAAACTCCTTAACAATGCCTTGGATATTTCTTATTGCTGGCAATTCTATAATCACAAACCACTGTATCTTGAAAAACCTTCCCTCACTTTCCCAGTCTCTCACCACACCAGCTTCACATGACTTAAAGCTTCTCATTTCTTACTTTAGTCTCCTTGTTTGGAAAGGAGATACAGAAAACAACCTGTACAAGACATGTTCTTTACAATTACATACAGGTTTTAGCACTAGTGAAATCTTTCATTCCTCTCTCCATCAGGAATCCTTAGTTTTCACTGTATTACAAGTTCAGATATTCCCTCACATGCCCTTTCAGAGCACCAGAGAGGAAGCTTTGACAGGGATAGGTGGGAACTAATCTCTCTTTCCCACACCTACAAGCTGTACAGAGATCCCACTTCGTAGGCTCTACAGTGCTGCAGTCATACTCTCTGATCAAGAAATATACTAAGAATTTGGAGTAGGCTGCTCCCAACCCAGCAAGTGATGCCAGGGAGATTTCAGCCTCTTTCTCTATCCATTGTATACATATAACAACATACAGGCTCTTACGAGACTCAGCTTTGCTCTAGGACCTTGGACCCTGCACACATTCAGATGGGGACTAACATTTAACACACAGCTTGTTAGTGGCTACTTTTGTGTTTCTCACTTTTATGATTTATAAAAAGCACCGGTGCAGATACATCGGAAAGGAAAGTGAATATAAAACTCATTCTAAAGAGCATGCAGGTATTTCATTTTATTTCAGAAATGTTTGCATTACCTATGGGTTTACATGAAAGGCTTTATAGACTCTCAAATGATTTACTGTTAAGGTACATATTGATTATAATCTCCAGTTATTTAAATGGAGACCTGTACCTCACAGCACTTAATACATTGCAACATGTTTCAACTTAACTGTGACACTGGTAAACAAAAGTTACTGATCTACCTACTGAGTTATAAAACTTGTAACACGCTGTAAACAGCTCTGTCATTTTATTTAGCATTTTGCATTGAACGAGCTGCTCTATTTACCTAGTGGTAAATCTTTATGTATCAAAAATGCTACAGAAGGCGCAACAAATAAATTACAGAGACACTAACATCTGACTAGTTAATCAAACAAATAGGACATGTAACAAAGAGAAAAGCTATAAATATTGACAACAAGCTGCTTCAGTCACAAAAACATTCAATACTTCAGTTCTCAAGTGTGAGTTTTATATCAGTCCCCTGGAAACAGTTTGTATCCTCCAATAAATTTTTACAGTTGATTCACCTGCCTGATACCCTTCAGCCATTTCCTTCAGAAGCTGTCAAACCCGCCAACAATAATATATGGCCCAACCAACAAGAACAGCTGTAGCCATTCTCTCTGCTGGTTCCCGCACCCTGTTCTGCATAAAATAATACATCAAGATTAATTGATTTCCCGTCAGTCTCACAGAACAGAAAATTAATTTTCATGTAGCTATTTTCTCCAGCATATGAATTTCGAACATGGCAAGTAATTTAAGTTTTTAATTATTCATAAGTAGAAGGGGGAAAAAAAAAGGAAGAAAATAAAAAAATCACAACACATGACAAAGTGAGCCCCTGAAAGCCCCAAGGCCATGGCCTGGACCTTGATTTGTGCTGAGACAACAATAGCATTCACTAATGTCTATATAAATAATATATGTATTAACATACATCTTAGTACAACACCAATTTCTCTCACTCTGACCCAAGACTACCAGGTCATACAGCAGCAGTTTGTCACAGTCTGTACTGTGGGCTACATGTGACACGCTACAAGAAAAACATATAACATGTCAGCCATACTGGATTGACCCCAACTGCCTGCAAAGTATGAACACACCTGTAATATAATAGGAAGGTAATGGTCAGTATTTGAGAAGAGTAAAACTTACTAATCAGCAGGGTGTTGTATCTCAGCAAACCTCTTAGCAGGTCACATTGACTTGTGCAAGGAAAATGCTAATGGAAAATTAAACAGAATAATCTGTCTTGCTCGAGTTAAATTTTTTCCAGATGATGGTTTAAGCCTTAAAGAAAAACACAAGCCACTCAAAAGACACTAAGATGTCATAAAGAAGGCACATTTAAGAAAATCTCATTTGCTAAGGTTCAAATTTCTGTTAACCAACACTCTTGTAAGTCACAGAATATAATTCCTGACATTGAATTGAGGCCAAAATTGTACAGGTAAATAATCGTAACTCTAAGCATTCATTGTAATAATTTATGATGAAGTACAAACTATCCATTATTTATTTACTGCAACACACAATCAATAATGTTAGGACTGGACTTAAAACACAAAAACTTAACTTGCACTAGGCAATGCTTTGTACATGGCTTGGGGGTGAGGGTAAATTAAGAGGGCGAGAACAATTCAAAAGGCGTGTGTAAATGCTGAAGGCATGTCACTAAACATATTAAGCAACAGGTTTGCTTTTGACTGATTTTCCATTCTTGAAAAGTTCATTTTATTAGTTAAACCTTGCTTAAAAGAAACCCGAACAAGGTATGCCATAAAGTTACTCAATAGGAAAGCCTCTTACGATCATCAGTGCACTAGATCAACTTACAAGGATGGAATCTAAGGAAGATCAACAATATGATGAAAGCAGGAAACACTGTAACCATTTTTTGGTTATGTATTATGATGACATGTTAACCAATGAACAAAAAGCAACTGCCACAGATATGGTAAAAACTCTCAATGGAACTACTGTTTCTGTACTGGATAGCTAAGTGCTTACAGTGTTGCGGGGTACTTGTGCATGCTAGTGCACTATACGTAAGATTCTTCCAGTATTTCCATGATAAAATCACTTCCACTGTTCTTTTAAAGGCTCCTGATTTTCCTATTTGGAGAAGGCTGGGAAAAAAAAAGACAGTTTTTAACCCAAAAATCAGCATATCTACATTAAGCCTTTGAAACCAAGTTTCAAACAAGAACCCTAGGTTCTGTGTTCATTAATATAAAAGAGGTTTTCAAAACAGTAACCCAAGCTTAGCATCTTCTCAACATATGTACCATAAAACTTCAGTCTGAATGGAATAAGAGACTTTTTTGGGGGGGGGTTTGTTATTTTTTTAAATTTTTTTTTAAGCAGTGACATGGGGTAAAGGCCTTTATGGTCTGTACATTGAGTTTTGTGAAAATATGGACATATAGTAACAACAAAACTATCAAACATCAAAATGTGTACACCATGCATTTTCCCTTCCAATTGCATATGTTAACATCCTGACATACTACTGCTTCCAAGAAAATACCCACTGAAAATAAAATAAAAATTACATCTACCTCCAAAATTTGAAGAGTTTATCTGGCAAAGTAGTAAATTATTCAGAGCTATAGCTCATCTTTACTGCTGTGTGTGAAAATATATATGTAGAACTTTAAAGTCTAATTTGGCAAAAAAAATTGGTGTCTAGGGGGGAGAGATTGGGAAGAAGTAGCTTTTGATGGATTTGGGCTTTGTTATTTCTTTTTAATGTTACAAAATAGTTAAAAGAAATAGTGCATTATACTTAGCAATACCAGCCATTCAACAACTATCTCAACAGTTTTTCATGTCAAATTTATCTGCAGTTGTCCTTCTAATATTTACTTGTATTTTCAACCCTTTCATTAAGAAAATAACCTTATTGAGAGCATAATGAGCTTATTACATTCACCATAAAAATAGATGTTTGCAATCCGGTAAATGAAATGTATAAACCAGGGGAAGGAAAAAAAAAATTAAAAAGACGACCAAAAACACACACACAAACAAAAAAACCCCACAACTTTACAAAGTTGATACTGCTGCTAAAGATACTGTTCCTGGCACAGCTTAAAGGTCTTTGTTTCTGTAAATTCAATTGAGTGTTTCTATTTCTAAGTCTAGCAAGAGGTTCTAATTATTGTTAGAAGCCTAATTAGCATTTAGTATTACATTACAACAACTGCAGCAAAATTGTACCCGTTCTCCAATAAACAGTATTCACAGTGTGCAATCAAGCTGCTGTACGATGCAATGAGAATTAATAGCACTGCACGACAATGGTAAATCCTACAACTCCCGCTGTGTGTGTTTAATAATTTTTCACTCCTTCCAGATTGTTCCCATCAAGCACAATTCCCAAGATCCTAATCAGCTTTCCTCCCCATCAATACTACACAGAGATCTGAGCACTGAAAATTATCTGCAATTTCAAAAAGTGCTTTGTTGCATTATTAGGCCACTGACCTAAGAGGTAATGGGTAAATAGTTTCTGAAAAATGTCCAAAGCACAACATAAATTAAAGCTTATATTCTTGCCTGCTGTTCTTACCAGAGCTGTAACTGCAAACTTCAACAGGGTTTTGTACAAAATTCTTAACTACAGTATTATTTCTTATGCAAAACTTGGTATAAAGATGACAATGCTTATATTTAAACAACTTCTTTTGCTGTATTTTACACAAATAATACAAGTTGGAGAGCCATAAGCACCTTTCAAATGAATTGTATATACATACACACACACACACACAGACCAAGCTAAGAACCACCATAGTTTTGTCTGTGCTTTTGCATGCAGAATATAAGAGCCACTTCTCAAAAGAGGTGCGGTACACGTAACCATACATGCAGAAAATAAATCAGCATATTAGCTTTCTTTTTTAGTGAAAGGAGGAAATATAAATCCTAGTCAGAATGCTATGTTGTGGTGGCCAGATAAATACAAAGTTTGCAGCATTTCCTTAGAGTTTATATATTTCATACATTTCTCTGACAATTTAAGATTCATTTAATAGAGAAACAGAGGCATTAGAGGGGCAACTTATTTCTGTAGGGAAAATGCCTGATGCCTCAGTGATACATTAGCAAAGTACAACCTCCATATGCCTAGATAAATGGACTCACTTTCTATATCAAACTTGTGCTGTGACAGTGGAAGGGCGCAAAGGAGCTAGAAACCTGACATGTAGGTCCATATGCTGGTTAGTGTGCACCAACAGACATTTGAATATTATAAAAGGAGTTGTAAGTTTGGCAGAGCACTCTCTGGCTTTGTCACAGTAATTTGTTTCAGTTAATGGAGTTTCAGCCTTTCCCCATAATCGCTATCCCTTATTATGGAAATCTTATCTGTATAATAAACTCATCGCCTCACAGGGGACTTCTTCCTTCCTTTCATAGTTTGTCAGTGCCAGTACCGTACAGGCGTCACCTGGTAGTCAGAAAATAATTTCATTTTACCTGTTTATCAGGATATATAAAACACTGTGGTATTAATTATCAATTACCATTACCTCTGACAAGATATGGCATTATTATTTATCTTTAAACTAAAAGAAGATTTGCTCATTAATTCCCATAACAAAAAATAAAGATACATGCAAAACTCTTCTGTGGTAATTTGCATCTGTTTGTGATGAACTGATTATGCACTTGAAGATCACACTTGAAAAGCCACCTCATTATTACATATCTGGACACAGTGACAAGCATGTGGAAGGGAGGGGAAGGGATAGCTTGACACAGAAAGCAAGAAATTGGGGATGGGGAAAAAAGGGGAGAACAAGCTACAGTATAGCTTCCCTGGGGTATATGTTGGTAGCCTTTAAGAAAAAAGAAGTCTTTCTCATACAGTTTGTGTTATGCCAGTTGAATGGGAGATGCATCAAATAGCAACAGGCAATTTCACATTTCATGGTTAGGCAAAACCAAGTAAGAAATGTAATGAAGGGCTAGCACCAAGCCCTTTTCCCCCAGTAGGTAGTGTTAATAAACACAGAATCGGTGAATTATGAAAGCAACTTCTTTACAATAGGCCTACTGTAGAAAGGACTCCTTCAGAAATGCGAACTTTTCAGTCTGATCTGTGAGGAACAGTTTTCCTGAACACCTCTGAAAACAGCTTCCTTTTCTAAAATTAATTATCTGTATCCACTGACTAGAACATCTTGTTTCTATACTGCAAGTTGAAGGCACAAGAGCAGCTTGATCATGTAAGAGACAGTAAAAAAGCAGGTCTCAAATATTAATTCCTCATGTGACATGTGGTACTTGGTGGCCTTCACTTTCGCTGTCACAGAAGATGTCACAGTGCAACCACTGTAATTAAAATAGTACAATGGGTTTATCCAATATAACACAACTGTTGCCTTTACTACACAGTTAATGATCGTTTACTCTTCAAGACTGACTTTCCGTTTTTCCTTCTTCAGGAAGTGCAGAAATCAAACAAATTTACACCTCACAAAACCGAAAACCACATAACTAGTTTTATTATTAGCTGCAGATACAGCAGCTGCAGCAGCCAGATGAGAACATCAGCACAATTTTTATCCCGCACTGACACTTGTCTCCATGGAAGCCATAAGATGCTGTTGTGTTGATGACTTTGAACTCATTTCTTGGCCATCACTTTGTCTGACTGTTGATGAGCTCTCCAGGCAGCTTTGTCCATTACTTCTTATGGGTTTCTTTTCTCTGAATGTTCAAAACCTGCCAGTCATTGTGTTAACTCTTTTCTGTATACCTCTTCCTTCTTTGCGGCCTTTAAGTTGGCGCATCATCCCCAGTTTTGAAGTTTTGATACACAAGCAGGGATGCCTAATTAACTTCATTAAAAAATATGAACCCAATTGGCTTAAACAAGAATCTCTAGCTCTGATCTGGGTTACCATATGCTGTATTTGACTTGTATTTCTATCAGTATCAACCCAAGTATCCTTATACACACGAGCGATGAACATGATTTATAGCAAGTCATTCAAGGCAAAGCCTATAGCTTCCCTTCACAATTTGACGTTATCAAGATTACTTCAGAAGCTGGCAGCAGCTACCATAAGTAACAAACTGTCACTGAAAATAAATCACTCCCTCAGAAATAACAGTTAAAAATATAGATTAGCATGAACAGAGGTCAGTATTTTAGGCTTGGTTTTTGTTTCCCCTCTCAGTCAAGTCACAAATCAACCTTGTGTCTGGCCAAAAGGAAAACCAAAACCAAGCATAAAGGTTTTTATTCATATCCAAAACACCAAAATTGAAATTAAAAAAAAAAAAAAAGGTAGGCACCATGCTTTTGGGTAGCCCAGCTTACCCTTTTGACCACATGAGGAATAGGAAGAATCTCATGTCATGTAGAAAATATGAAATGACTCATTTTGCATGTCTTTGTATTTAAGGAAAAATGACTAAACCATCTAATTGCTTGAAAAACATGACTATAATACACATCCTCCTGGTTAGCACAACAAAAATTAATAAATAGCAACAGTATTATAAAACAGGATTTGGCTCCTAACTAGGATGTTTTATCACTGCTTATGAGAACCTATTTCTTTTCTTGGAGGAAACAAAAACTGTAATGAAGAATAATATTAATTTCAGAACTGTCATTCAGGGCACTTGATGATTAAATTATCCTGGAAAATTTGGGGTCCTATCAGGAGTCAAATTTAAGCGTTCCTACCACAATTTTATCCAACAAGGTATGTTCAGTTTGACTTACAGTGGTTATCTTCCGCTATCAGCAATCCTACAACAGTCAAGATGTCCTCTGTCTTCCATGTCATTCGTTTTACATCTGACCAATATATTTATTATGCTTTTCGCACTTTGAACATGAAAAATTATACACTCACATTTTATCATTAGAGGACTCTATGCATTTGTCTCCAGAGAGAAAAAAAATATATAAAAATAAAAATCAAGAAAACAAATTTGCTCATCACAATATTCACAATGTTTTTGATAATGTGACACTACCAGCCAGAAAATACTAATATTCTGAAAACAAAAAAATCTCATTTAATCATACTGTTTTACAGTACCCAGTTGGGTATCTTTTTTCAAAGTCAATACAGTACAAACATGAAAGAAACTAACTGTGAAAAGTGTATCTCCTACAGTTTATCACTCTTTGATATGTAAATAGATCACTGCAATCCTTTTTTATATTTCTTCTACTGTTACACTGAAAAAGCATTTTTTTTGCTATGAAAGAACATACTACGTTTATTAGCACACATGTACAGATGTATGCACAAAATACTTCGCATGAACATAGCTGAGAGAAGAGGGAAAGATTAATTCGCATGAACATAGCTGAGAGAAGAGGGAAAGATTAAATTACTTTATCATGCCTTCACATCTAAGTGAAATTCAAAACCTTTCAAATACATATAAGTTTACTTTTTGTGTGCTGTATTTGTGTATGGCTAACATATGTGCATGCATGCAAATCTGAAAAGCGAAGAAGAGTTTAGGGAGAAAAAAAACTCTGCAATTAATGACCAACATTAACTGAAGGTTTCTTGATATTATCATCTCTAAGTGACAAGTTCCACAGAGGACTAAATGGGGGCAGATGCATGTGGATGTTCTAGACTTCAGCCGGGGCTCTGGTCTTAAATAAACAAAGCCTCTGGGTTTTTTTCTAGTTCTTGTAAGAGGAACATGATAATTGAGATAGCTGTGTGAATACTAGCAATGATGCCTGTACTACCCAAGGGCCCAAACCAAATTAAGCAAATTGATTCATTATGCATTCTAGTCTGTGACTTTTAGTGTGAACTTTAAAAGGTAAAAGTTGTCAATTAGCACACAAGGGAGTACATGTACCTCTGTGGAGACAAGTAATAGGGAAAAAACACGAGTAAAGTGAGAAAACGATTAGTCTTCAAACACTTTACTAAAAAATTAAAAAATAAATAAATCCAGAGTTATTTTATGTTTCATGATCAAGGAAAAGAACATTTGTGTCAGTACAGGCAAGAATAGATATCTCACAGGACTCTAACGAATAGCTCTGCAAAGCATGCAACAGAGAGAACATGCTCTGTTCACATAATACACAGTAAATTTGCTTATTGAGTTAATTTCATGTGAAATGTTACAGTATGTTTGGCAAAGGATCATTATTCGATTTTGTACCTGCAATCTACTTCTGAAATCTTGTAGCCACCCCCCTTCCCTTTTCTAAACCTATTCTCCCCATCACATGCCACCTCCCCTCTCAGCAAGGGCCTAAGTCATGAGATATTACTCTGCTACCTTGTGCCCATAAGAAATTGTAGGGCCTGGTATTAGAGCCATCCAGGCATAACAAGTTATTTCCCAGCATGCTCACTGATTAGCTACCTTCCATAACCATAAAGTCAACAATAATCTACCTACATGCCCTTTCTGCAGGTGGTTGACCTATAAATGTTAACTAAGTCAGTGGCAGTTCTGCCTAAATTACTTGGAAAGCATTATGTGTAAACATTAATGCTGCAGCATGTCCTTAACTATACAACTGGGACTCTATAGTCTGCAAAATAATGCTACTTGATATGATTTTTTCCTCTGTAAAAGCCTTTTCCCATTTTAAAATTATCCAATGCCCCTCCTACCTGATGTTCTATTCTTTCCTTTCAGCCTTCCTCATAAAAAAAATAAGTAATTTCCTCTAGCATGGGGACAATTCTTATTTTAGCAAAGTCCCTCCTCTAGACATGTAGGGACCCAAGATACTGACACAACTGGATATCAAACACACAAGTAATATGCACAGTGGCAGTGAAAAGGAATATTTATCAGGTGAAGGCAAAGTGAATATTTTATCTTTGTAAAAAGCTCTTTTACTTCATTCACTTTGCTTTGTTTCAACCAGGGATCCTTAATAAGAAAAAAATTACTGAAATATTACTGCTGTTTTTATTTGCTTTGCTGTGTACCAAGACACATGCTGTTACTTGGTTAACTATACCACATCATGGACAAAAAATTATCCACTTGATAACAGAAGGCCTTGGAGTCTTTCATGGCAGGGCAGATTGAAGAGATCCTGTCCTGAACAGAAGGGAAGGAAAGTTCTTGCGGGAGGTGCACAAGTTGTGGAAGCCTTAGTGTTCTCCTGTACAGCCTCAGCTCATGTATCTATGGTATTTCTTGTGGACATGAGAAGAAATTGCGTGGAAGATTAGGACAGTGATGCAGACAACTTAATTTTACACACCATCATGGACTCTTAAGCAAAGAAAAATAACCAATATCACCTGCTCTGGCAGGCAGGTTTTCAAGGAAGCGAAGGTTACACATATTTTCTTAAGAAAAACAAACAAAATGTATTCATATACCTCCATCAGCAAGTTTTACCCAACACAATATTTAATCAACATTGTATTCTTCTTTGCATATTTAATTTAAACATCGCTTCAATCAGTCTTTATGAAAGGGACCAGATTTTTATCCATGGGCTGGTCTTCCTACCAAGGTCCACTTTGATGTGAAAAGTTTTCTAACAGAACCTATTTTGTGAATTCACCCAACTTCTTCCACTGCCCAATGAAGATTTACAACTTAGTATTTAAAAAACCCAAACAAATCCTCACATACCAAGGGAACCTCTGCTATCAAATAAAACGTTTTAATATGTACCATAAAAGCAGTGTAGGAGTAACAGTGTCTTCAGCGTTCAAATGGCAGTACTGAAAAGCACAGAGCCTGTGATTCTGTGCAGTGCCCGGTGACAGGAATGATAACAATCCACATTCCCTGTGCAGTCACTCAAACCTTTCCCTTTGGATATTGCAGCACTGAACGCTCTTTGCTAGTAACTACAAGGAGGAGGAAAAGAGCATGTCATCTTTTTGGAAAATTCTGAAATGCGCAATTGTCTGACACTGATCCAAAAATCATAATCAAAGACACATCAATTCTTTCAGTTACTTTCCAGGATTAATGCCTTTACAGAAAATGCTAAGGAGATAAGCATCCAGAAGATTTAGTAGGCAATATAAGACATTTGATTTTGTCAGCAGAGTTCAATGGCTAAATTCTTCTAGTAGCTTAATTATGAGCAGTACTAAAATTCAGCCTGCAATTACAGATACCGTCAAATTAGTTTCGAGAATTATCTCCCGGTAGTGGAAGTAGATGTATTGTTGTATTTTACTTTGAGGATGACAAAAGGTGAAAATCAATTTGTGGACTTGAGTAAATATTTCTCAGGAGCAGCTTGTGCAGACAGTTGGTATTTCACTATAAGGTTAACTTCAGTGATACAAAGTACCAACAAAACCCTTCTACATCTTCTCAGCTTAAACATCAGCTAGGTACTATTCTGCCGTTAAAGGATGGGGTTTTTTTATCCCCCCACCTTTGCCACCTAAGAAAAAAAAAAAAAAAGCCACCCAGCTACTTTTACTTATAAAATGAGTAAAATATTTGGAATTACAACATCAGTCTTAAAGAGCAAATATGAGATACCAGGAGAGCAACTCAGCATAGTTTAACCAAAAGCACACACATATCAGCTCCGCTACATCGATTTTAAGATAGCTCTGCCAAGTCAATTCATTAAATTATATTTCAGGGAAATGGACAAAAATTACTGCATTCTATTGATACTAATCTCCAAGTTACAGAGTGACCGTTTTGCTACCAGCAAAGGAGCCAAATAAGAGTCAGTGTTCCACCACTTCAGACTACAGACTCGTCAGGTACATCAACCTGAGCAATTTGCTGCAGCTGAAAGTTCTACTTATGGCAGGGCCATTGGAACTAGATGATCTTTAGGGTCTCTTCCAACCCCAAGCATTCTATTATTCTATGATGACCTGCATAGCCCATGTTTGGAGGATCCTTCTTACTGCAAGACAAGGGTAACAAACTCCCAAGTATTCTAAAATGCTAACTAATATACTTATTATAAAATACTAACCAAAATACTATCTAATATGAATTCTGATACATAGATTTTTTCCAGCACTTCTACCTTGAAACCGACAATCTGCTTCTGCAGAGGTATGAAATTCATGTAATACTGAATGTTTTACACTGCCACATGACCATTCATTCCACCCTTCAGTGGTACAGTAATGTTCAGATTGAAATCAGCTTCAATGAGCATTTGGGAAATAGTATGTTCAGGATGGTAAAGGTGAAGAACATGCACATAACGCAGTCAAGGCCATGCCATTTCCTAACAGCCACAACTCCCACTTGATCAAGAGAGAAAAATCACACACACGCTCAAAGTCCCTATAAGCTATAACACAGCAATATTTCCAAGTTGTGCATTGCTGCTTCCTTTTATTGGCTAAAAGTAAATATTATAATAGCTTCTTAATACGCCAGGTTTTTTTTACCTGCATTTGGATTTTATGTTATTCTTTCCACAGAAACCAGTACATGTCTTCAAGTGCAAAAATAAACATAAATATTCCTGAAAAAAGTACTCTTAAAGAAATTAATCTATCTTACAATGTCCCCTTTACGTTTACAAACCAACACGAAGGAGGAAAGCATACACTATTTTACCCAGAGGGGAAAGCACACACTATTATTACGCAGTACACATTTATTGTATGCCACAGCTCAAAAACAGTTAAGAAAATGGAAAAGTTACTTTTTTTCCTCTGCACAAATTTGTTAATGGGTAACATAATGGTAAGCCATGTTTGCTGGCATTCTGTGAAACATCTACAAATTGCCTCTGCAAAGCATTATAGGTTGTCAGACTAATGTAGTTGAAGATAATTTGGCCTTTCAGTGAATTGAACCTCACAGCACGATTATACTCCAGCACCAAGTAGAGTGTCACAATTATTCTTTCATGCTGAATTACCATATAATGTCATAAGCCTACCTGTCATAAGTCCTGCAGCCGAGCTTGAAATTTTTCTAAATCTATGGTTCATGGCAAAAAAAAATGAATTTTTTGCTTCTAATGGAAATCTGATTGTTTTTATCAACAATAAATTTCATAGCAAATCAAAGGATATGCTTGGACAAACAATCCGATACTCAAGGTTAAAAAACACACAAATAATAAATTGCTGGTGTGTCATGTTCAATTTTTACTACTGCATTACACTGCAATAACCATAACAGGATCTAAATTGTTGTCAGAACATTAAACAAACCCCCTTACTTCACAAAGGCATCCTGCCTGAGTAATTCACACAACGGAAACAACTATCACATTTTCCACTGTCCCACCACCATACCATACATCAGTGCAGTTTATTCATTTGGACAATTTTTTGAATAAATTACTTCCATCCTGGCTGCTGTTGCCACTTCTGTTAAGAGACATATCAGTTTTAATTGTCTTTTTGTCTATACTGAGCCACTGTTTTTCTAGCTCCTTCCTGCCCTTACATCCTGAGCACCAAAATAAACTATGACCATATCAAATTGCTTAATGCTAGGCAAGTCAGTCCTCTAAAGATAAATAAATAAATCCTTGAGTTCACTTGTCATTTCCACTGTTATTCGCCTTCTTCCCTGAATTATCCTAAAGAAAGTTGGGGGAAGGGGGAGGATGGGGTGTTTTTAAGGTAACAAACCAGCTCTGACTTAGCCTGAACAACACATTATGCAAATACAACACGCAGGGTTGGTTGGATCAATACTACCATGCAAAATGCTAACTTCAAAACCTTTACCTCAGATGAAATATCTTTCCTGGAAAATAAGCATCAGAATAAAAGATTACAAGAACAGTACAAACAAAACTATTAAAGATCATAATGAGGTTGAGAAGACTCCTTTCAATACTCAAAATAAATGCACCTTTCTTTAGTCATCCTTATCCTAACATGAACATATGAATTTAACTGCATACAGACATGCACAGGACTAACTCCATACTGTGTGAAATTAGACATTGTGATCTGAATAGATCAAAACTGGAAAAAATGCACTAAGTTCACTAAGAGCTTGCTTTTAAGTATCAGTTTTACCTGCAACTGAAAACAGTTCACCACCTGATGGATAATCATCAATGTTATACTATATAAACTTGGCATATTTGTGACCATTAATAAGCTTGTAGTTAAACAACTGTATATCAAGTTCTATTTTCATTAGTTGAAAATGAGCAAATAAAACAGTACTAGTGTTTGGGATAGAATTGGTGTACATAATTTCTTATCTCACCACAGAGGTAGATCAGAGATAAAGGGTGCATGCACCCTTCCTCCTGCAACACAAAAATGTTCACACTTGGACTGTTGTTTATTCACTGGTTACCATCCCGCCAGAACACAGCCTGGTGTACAACTGAAGGAGAGACAATAATCAGCACAAATAAGCTGTGTCTATACAATATAGAGTTAATGACTTACCATCACATTTTACATTGCCTTTAATAGTGAGCTAAATTGACATAAACTAACCTAAGTCAGATCAGTTTGATCCAAGTCTATTTTCTAAATAAGAACCCTTTGTGGTTGCCGACAGCTCTGCACAGCCACTCATACCAGTGACTGTGTGTTGGTGTCCTCCAGACACAGAGCCAGACCACTGATCTATTGCCGGGCAGAGTAGAAAAAGACTTTCTTTCTATTGAATGACAAGTCAAAGATACAAATATTTAACTCCTATTCTCTCATTTAAAAAAATAATAATAATATTTTTATAAATGTCTGTCTACCTCACCTTCCAGAGTGAAAATGAAATGTAACGCATGCCCAAAATGTCAATGCCAGACTTATTTTTCCTTGTTAACTAAACCTTTACCAGTTGGTACTATTTATTTATAGCTTCCAAAGCAATAATAAACACAGAACTATGATTTACTTCGAGTCTTTCTATTATTAAAACACTTTGTCTTATTGTTTTATTGATTTACAATCTGTCCTACTTACTTTTTTAGCATCTGAAAACAATCAAGGCACAAAGCTGCAAAATGTTTAGACATTAATTGTTAAGAGACAGCATTTTATTCCAGGCTAGGGGTTTGAGTCCTCAACTGCTAAGCATTCTGGTACGGAAATGATTTATGGCCTTGTAGCAATAACGATGCAGCAGAGCCATTAACATATTGGCAGACCCTAGGATGGATTATCGACATTGATTATTTCATGGACCACTGATATCCATTTGTTAAGAGAAGCTCGAAGATGGCCTCTCCCTGACTGAAATCTTTTACGAGCAGACAGCATTTTAAGTATTAGGAACCTGGGATTTGGGCAATTTCCTCCCCCCACACCCCCACATCCCCTTCTTTCCCCTTCCCCCTCCACACAATCTACCACTGTATCCTCTTAGACTCTAACAAAAAGTGTCAAAAATTAAAGTTCATTCATCACTATGGTCTTAATTTCTCAACTCATCATAACCATGTCTTCTTTAAAAATTAATGATTGCCAGCATTTAGCCACTGGTTGTTGCTATGAAGATCTATGCAAAAAGCAAGGATCCCTATAGAGAGTGTGATATATGGAATTCTCTTTATTACTACAATAAAACTTACTGACATTTCAATACTTCTGCAAATAGCATTATAGTATCAATCTTCTGAATTAGGTTGAAAATTAAGTTGTAAATTAAAAGAAAGTGTACTTTGGAATACAACATGATATGTCACCTAGAAAAAGACCTTTGTGCATAACAGAGCTGAGCAGAAAAACTGAAAGATAAGCCCAGGTGCTTCTAAAGTGCCTATTTCATCATAAAGGATCTAGGTTATATTTTACAAGAAGAATACAGTCTGAAAGCCCTGATATTTCACCTCAGGAGAACAGATTCTGAATCTCTTTTAAAAAAAAGATGAATTTGACAGCATCAGCTCATTAGCAGAGATGCCAAAAGCCTATGCAAGGGACAGGTGGGAATTTAGGCAGGAGGAGGTTTGGGAGGGTGGGAAGAAAGAGGGAAAGATGAGAAGGGAAGAAAAAGGGGTTTAGTTTAGCATAGGGCCTTGGTGAAAATACTGTTCCTTCTTGAAATACGTTTCCACCTACTTGTGTTACCAGAAAATAACAAATTATACCCACTATTACACTTGAGTTGTGCCAGAAAAGTGTTATATTTCAATCAAAGTATAATTTATAAATACCTTCACTTATGGACCTATTTGAGACTGTTAATAACACAGGTTAATGGCTGAAAAATTAATTCCTGTGCCCCCCAAGACAGATCTTTCAATATTACCTAAACCAGGAACTGCTAATGAGGTGATACATCAGGCTGAAATTCAAACCAATATAAAAAAAAGTATTCATGCTCACTGTGCGTAAACACAACCTAAAAAAAAGTTGGTTTTCAATAGGAAAAGTGCATACATTAACACCCAAACAAGGAAGATGTTATATAGAAGAATAGTTACCAGAATGAAAAAAAAAAACCTCAGGCCTCCAGATCAATCCTATATATTCAGCAACCTTAATGGCAAACAGTTCCACTGCCAACTCCTCTGTTTTTAAGAGATTAAGGAGATACAGTGTTCCCTGGATAAAATCACACATCCCTTAGAGCAATCAAGCAAATGAGATTGCAGGATTCCTTTTTTTAGAAATATAGGATTATAGCATAAAGGTATTAGAAGCTGAAATATTCCTACTCACTAAATGGGTTCAACGCTTAGTCACCAAGTGTTATAAAATCCAGAGAGTTATCATTTAGTTTATATTGCTCTTCATGAAACGGCCATCTCTATTATTTTTTTTCACAGTCATTTTGTATGAAGGGCATGACATCTAAGAGTGAAAACAGATTTGTTTTTTGTATGGATCACCATCTTCCAAAACCTACCCAAAATATACCTAAGGAAAGGTACTCTTGACCTTACCACACTTGAAAGAGCTGGAAACCCACATTATGTCCTCAGACAAAAAGGAACTGCACCAGCATCAGTTAAGCAGTCTATCTGATCTGTTCATGTTGACACAAGAAAGTACAAAAGTGCCCTAGGTCCACTGACAAAAATCTGCAAAAAAAAGCATTAATTCGCCAAGCTTTATACAAAACCAAAATAAGAATTCATTTCCATATACAAAAATCACATGGTTTTACACAAGAATAATTTCTATCTCACAATAATGTTTAGTCATGGTATTGGTTTGAAACTGTTGCGATATTCAATGCAATAACAGAGACTATATAGTATTCATTAACAAAGACAAACTAGTCGTCTTTAAAGGTTTACAATTATCATGTGGACAAAATGTCCTCCAAATTTAAAGCAATCCCTGTTCTAGTTTGGAAAAATTATCATGACCATTCACATACCTAGATTTTAAACACACCACCCAGGAAAAAAGACACAAAATAGAACAAGCTTAGAAAATCAGAGTCTCCGATAAGTCAAACAATTGCACAGCCTATATGCATACTTCAAATGACATTTGTTTTATTTAATGGAATTCTGTTTTTACAGTATTTGATGTGGCAAAATAAGATCTCAATGATGACTTACTGAATCTACAGTTATAATTGCAAATTTGCTGTACCATGTTGAAATCAGTGCTACATTCATGTCTCTAAAAGTGATGCAATAACTACTAATACCGTTTAGCAATAGATCTATACAAATTTAAATGGACCGTGATTTTTCTATAGTGAACCCTCAGACACGCTGCAGTCACCCTTGTTCTTATCACCTAAAACCATTAAACCACAACTAGTATTAAAATGAAGCCTCTGTTCTGTTAGTTAACTTCTAAATGACTAATACACACAGAGAAGAAACACCTTTGAGAAACAGGAGCGAAAGAAAGAAGAAAAGTGACTCAGAGTCATGTTTGTGAGATTTTCACAGCTAATCACACACAAGACTGATTCACTGCTCACCTCGCTCTGTTCACTCATTTTTCATATCATACTTTTCACTGCCCCATCAGCCTGCTCCACCAAGGTCAAATGAAGGAAATGATAGCACACATACCACACAAAGATTTATTATAAACAGATCTGCTTTCTTCATACATGGAGGAAATATGTTACTGACATTACTGTTTATAAAAATTAAGGTAAGCAGTAGAGGCTATCAGATTAGATATGTAATAAATGTAAGAATTTCAGCTAAAAGGGAATCATTTGTCTCTACTTATTTGCAATGTCTGAAGTTTATTTTTTTTAATCAGCAAGATCCTAAATATTTCCAACATACAATCTAAACATTATCACTGCTACAGAAGTTGAGTACTAGCAAGCTTTTTTTATTTTTCCTTCCTTTCTTACATCAAATTTAGAGCATAAATTCCACTTCCACCAGATTAACAAAGCAAAAGATTCCATGAATCTATGTATGGAACAGTTATGAACAAATGCACACCGAGAAGACCAGGCACAAAAGTAGCCTGTTAACTACAAGGGCTGATTTGCAGCATGTTAATAACTAACAAAGCCAACTGACTTGGCTATCAGTAAGCTCCTCCTTAGAAAGCAGAGTGGTGTTTCACTATTTTAAACTAACAGGGTGAAGAACTAACGAGTTACCTACAAAATAGTTATGAATTTGTCAAAGTGGCAGTCAAACATCAAATATCTTTCACTCCCCATTGAGAAACCTATTTCAAAGACACCAAAGCTCCTGTGCACTTTAGTGCATGGCATGGAAAGTGAAGATTCTGTAAGACAGTATAGAAAAGAATAAATAAAACTGTCTTTTCCCATTGCCTATGAATGACGACAGCATATCACTATACTCATTTTCTGACAGTATTAACAATTTTACTAAAGAAAAGTTTATTAAAATTTACTGAACAGCTTTCCATAATGTAAACAAAACATTTAAGCACTGAGAGTGACAAATGATCTATTTTTATAAAAGAACTACATAATTTTTTGGTGCCTCCTCAGCTAAGCACAACAGAGAGATCAGTTTGTGCCATTAGTTTAACTTTATTAGTTAGTGCTGACACCTAAATGGGATAACTACAAAAAGGATGACTGAAGAATACACTAAATGCAGGGCCAACACATTCTATTTAGTACTTCTCACTAGCAGCACTGACAAAAATCATATTCCTATATTTACAGAAAGAGAGAGGTATAAAAAATAAAACAAAATGTGAAAGAAGCCAAAAATCTGTTGCAAACAGCAAATGAGTTACATAGACCCATGTTCCACATAGAAACTACCGACTCTTCAATCTACATTGAAGAGACATCATGACCAAATCCATCTCAATGAAATAACCCCAGTAAATCCTCAAACCAATAGTTACACTGAGGACAGGCGTCTAAACACACTTACCTAAATGACTGGCAACACTTCTTATTCACATCCTAATCATAAATATTATCTAGCAAATGAATTCATGTTCTTGTCTCATACAACACAGGGGCCACTCCTGACAAGGCCTAGGGGGCTTATATCAAGCCTGCATATAGCTCTATTAACAGCAATATGTGACCTGACACACTCCTGAAAGAACTTGCCCAGAACAGTAAGAACCCTATGGGTTTGCTTTATAGTTAAAAACTATAGATAATAAATAAATCACACATCTAAACATCCAGGACACAAGACTTGAAATTCCAGGATCTTACTTTTCCTTTTCATTTTCAGTTTAAAGAAAATAAGGAAAACAGAGGATTACAAGTGGAGAAATTGCAGATCAGAGTTTCAGGTTTTTCTTCCTTAGAACACAACTTCATACCAGAACAAGATCAAAACCCCCTTTCCACAGCATTGCTTCTTTGCAAGAACAGACGATGCAGCAAATCCTCTCCTAATGTTAGGAAAATTACTTTAAAAAACAAAGTTAATACAAAATATGTAATCTAAATCAAAATCTCTCATGCCATAAGAAATCAGTTACGACTTGTACTAAGAATAGCACCCGTATTTGTCATATTGATAAGAAAGCTCTAAAAGACAAAGATTATCCACTTCCTCTCTTTCTAGAAATTCATAAGTATAACACTGCATCAGATCTCCTTCTTCTATCCATGTGATCAGAATTACTCTTATTTAAAGAGTTCTCAGAGAGAGTTCAGGGTAAAACAGCAGATGATAGAAATAGCTCCTACCAGCAATTCCCATGCCTTACAAAGACATTCACATTGCATTCAGCAGTCCACATCTGGGAACCACTGTTATGTGACCACAGGCTTCAGAAGCCGACTGCAGATATGTCGTACAATGAGAACAATACTAGTTTTTCCCACATAACTTCCAT
Organism: Melopsittacus undulatus; assembly: GCF_012275295.1. Lineage (NCBI taxonomy): Eukaryota > Metazoa > Chordata > Aves > Psittaciformes > Psittaculidae > Melopsittacus > Melopsittacus undulatus. The sequence goes on along the minus strand of NC_047534.1, from coordinate 48,282,765 downwards.
GCATCCTTCCAAGTCCAAACTAATTCTCTGAAGATGTTTGAAGACTCTATTAATAAAAACAAATTCTCCAGTTTAAAGATGGTTGTTTATTTCATGGACACTCTGGAAAACTCATCAGTACAACCAATACACTATCATAATCTAAATAGCAACTTATACATTGACATGCATAAGACTATATTGCCTTTGTTAAGATTCAAATAAATGCATTAAATTACCAGGTAAATAGCTGTTTTCAACAGATTACTGAAGCCGACAACTGAGGAACAGTTTCTCTTTCATGAACTGTATTTTTTGCGTGTTTAAAGCACATCAAGGAACTACATGGAATGTCTTGTTAGCACAACACATTCAGTTTCTTCATGAGGATGAGGTAATAGCTTGGGCCAAATCATGTTCTTCAATGTGTATGCATGACTCTACAGGAATCCCACCAGAGCCAACACAACCACCTAAAGTTGCCAGCAAAGGATATTTCGGCCACTGTGTCGTATCTAAAACATCATTTTTATTTGAATTCTTTGCTGAAATTATATTTAAATTTCTAAAACTAAAGCAACTGATAAAATTAAGACCTAGTGATCTACTCCAGTTTGGCAATTCAGATTTTTGTATTTCTACATAAGCAGTGAAATAATAAAAGCTACCTTGTAATCCTCTCTTGTAAATAAAATTTGGTAGTGGTCTAAAGCTACAGGTCTGTTTCTCTTACACACTATACTGTGGCTCTGCAAAGCTACATGAGTGGGAAAGCAACCAAAATTTTTTCTTTAAAAAGAAAACACACATAATGGGTTTCCTATTACTATGCATTTGAATGCAGTATCCAAAAGTGTGCCTCTAGCAGGAGCATAGTCTGTAAGGGAAATAAGTATTTTAATTTAAGATAGCAAAAGCAACAATAACTGATTAAAATGAATTTACTGTAAACCTTAAAATAACAGCTATGGAGAGAAAATATATTCTGTTCTAGCATACTTTGTAAACTTACTGAAAATAACCAAATGCTCCGTTTGAATTAACTGAGTGTGAGTGAATCTCAAGTATAGGGGAGAGATGGCAATAAAAAGCACTAACAGGAATTTGTTAGCTCCTTCTGCTGCTTAGTTTCTTCACATATTTTAAGAAAATCTGCAAAGATGCAAAGAATCCTCCTGTGTTCGGTTAGCAGTAAGTAAATTGCTGTGGGCTCTGAGTGCTGGAATACTTTAGCAGGCAATTCCTCTCTGTCTTTCATTCTGTTTGTCTGTGTTAAATTCCCCCTCTGCCCTCATCCATTCTCACATCCAGTTCCCAGCTTTGTCCATCCATCAATCCACACACTTTGTCAGTGCTGACTTCATCCTGGCTCTCACAATCACATCCAAGCAAGGCTGCTGCCACAAGGGAGCTTTTCGCCTCCCATCTGCGTCTCCCTGATCTGCTGACTGAGGCCCTGACGCTTGTCGTTTTCTATTGCACAGGCAAGCAAAACCACTAATACTGAACCTGATTTCTATCGTGCAGCTTTTCACCTTTCCTATCGGGAGGAACAGAGAAAGAGAGAGACAGACAGAGGAAGGGAGAGAGAGATGTTTGCTGAATTTTCTAAAACAATTCGTACTCTAGTCAGGTTGAGGCTCAATTCATCTTCAGCTTTACAAAACATCAATAGAAATCACAAGGAGAAAATGTATCACTAATTAAGGGTTGATAAGCTCTCTGTCAAGAGCAGTTTAAGAGGGGAAAAAAACCTTACTGGCTTATACAGATTCTCTGCCAGCTGAAATCCATACAGCAGTTTCATGGCAACGTAAAGTTAAAATCTCACACAATTTCTTTGCATAAAACATGCTGTCTTGAAAGCAACATTCTGGGAAAATAACACGCCAAAACCAGATGTGGCTTTATTCACAAGGTAATTTACAAAGATTTAATTTTCCACTGGAAAAACATAAGAACATGACTAAGGAAACAAATTGTTACCTAGCAATGAAATGATATTAAATCATTCTTCAGTGTTTTGCCTGCTTCCTTTCTTCAGTTCAGAAGTGCAATATTCTAAGTACAGAATAACTCCTACTAGAATTTTTCTTCTAATTAGTACCAAGATACTTGCTAAAACATGGTGCTGCTTCCTAAAAAAAAAATAATCACCTCAGCAATAGCTACAAATGACAAAGTTCTTCAAGCATTCCATTTGTGCACTGCAAAGCAGAAGCAGGGTGGAAGAGTATCTGTTATCACTAAATCAGCAGTTAAGCAAGTAAAAGCATTTTATTAAATGGAAATTAACTAATTTTCATCATTATCATATACTTGACTCTACCCGTAAAAACAAACTGGAACACGAATATCTCTTACAGGTCATTTTAGGAACAGAAACATAAAGCTGGCACCAAATCACTCACTAAGGAACTAAAACCTTCCCACAAACAACTTCTATGTCCTGGTATAAATCTTTTTGCCTAATTGTGTTTCAGTTTCCAAACTGCTCACTCGCAACAACTTTATGAATGCACTGTCTTGCTCACTGCTAATGAAACATTTTTATAAATTTGAATGCAAGATCCTATTAGCATAAGCATATAATTGCTATACAAACTGCACAACGCACCCCAAATAATGTGGGAGTTGCTGAGCTAGAAGAGGTTGGGTCTGGCCCTGGTTAGAATACTATCACCTTACTGCAAACTTCAGGAAATGCTGCTGATTTCTCACTTCTCAAACACGTACAACAAAGGGGAAAAAAAATAAGATTAAAAAAAATCTTACAATCAGGCCCTGACTTTTTTCTCTCATTAAACCCCTACCCTGAGGCATCCAACTGTTCTTTCCTCAAAGCCATACCGACACACCCAAGAACCACACATAGGTTTAATTATTATATCATGTCTAATTTATCTAAAAATAACAAAGTAAAACTTAAACATAAAGCCAGTAAAAGAAAACACACAAAAGAAGAAGAAAGGGAGATGTGCAGGGAATCTTAGCTAATGAAAGTAACGACCTTCTCCCAGCATGCTTGTATTTGTGATCAGGGTCTTCCTGCCATATAACCTGCAATTCATTTCACTTACTAGGAGAGACAGAACCCCAGAGGAACACCCCACTTTTATTTCCTGAACCACTGGCCTCAGATATGTTCAGGTATGATACAGTAGAAATGAAAAGCAGCAGAAAAAAGTCTTCTTTGCTGTGCTACTATACACATCAGACATCTCTAATTAGACAGCAACAAAATTTTATTAATAGGCTGGACATTATGGAATGAGCTTGTTATAAATGGGCCCTGTCAAAGCCTTATTCAGCTACCAAATGAGTATTCTCAGTTCACTGCTCGCATCTGAAGCATCACCGCTGCTGCCGGATAACAAATGATTGCTATTAACCGTATTGTTAGTAATGATGGCTGAAAACAAACAAAAACCCATAAATAACAGTCTACAGAAAAATTAACCCATAAACTTGATAGATATCCAGCTGAGAAATAATAAATGACACTTTGGATCCTGCTGGGAGAAGCTAGTGGTTTTTGTTTCCTTCTCTGTCATTAACACATTTTCTGTACTAAAAATTAGATTCTGATATATAATTATCAATGCTTCCAGATATTAATTCTGCTATCGCTCTCTCTATTTCTCTGCTGGTTGGATGTAGTGTTATTCACAGATTACTCTGAGAAAACACATCAAACACTTAACAGAGCAGGTCAAAGTGACAAGCAGCTTTTGCTGACAACACCAACCTGCACAGCCTTTTTTACCCAGGACACAAAACAAATTTCTCATATTAATTAACTCTGGTTTCTTTGCAGCTTGAACAAATCTTTGCTATGTAATGTGAGCTAAGCATATTCCCAGCTGTCCTAAAGCAGGCTGTACTGAGGAGGAAGAACTGACAATTATTATCTTGCATTTATACAGTGAAATCCACATTTGTTAACATCCAAGAGAAACATGCCTATTTTCACAGCCAATTAAAACAAGTTTCTTTTTACCAGCTATAGCACCAGTGGCACAGCCGTTGCTCTCTTCCTCTTCATTAAGGGAAGGGGGGGAAAAAAGAAAAGGCAAAAACACAACTACAAAAACCACTAGGATGTTCGCTGAAGACAAAAAAGCAGCCCTACTTGGTTCAACAGAAGACAATTTAAGAACACTTATTCACCTGTCTCTTGAACGCAAAAACTTTGCAAGCTTTGCACACTAGCACAGCAAGAAACAGATCTTTTTTAGATGTTAATACATCTTGATGAGGAAACACAGTGTAATATTACCAAATAAGTATGCATTACTACCTTGAAAATGCTTGCATGCATGAGCAACTTGAAGGTATATAACCGATCTTGGTAAATCGTTTGTAGCATCTAAAGCCCCAGCCACAAACAAATCCCTATTCTGTTTTATACTGTTACAGAACAGTTTAGACATCTTCCTTTTCCCCTCCACACTCTCCCCCAAAACTTTACAGTTTAATTTTGCACCCCTGGACTAAAAAGGTTGTTAACATGACCAAAGTTACATATGCATGTTACATTGGCAGTAACACTTTATATTTTTCTGGTTCATGCTCTGTGCAGTTTGCAATAATTTTTTTAATACCACTCATAAGCCTTTTTTATAACACATTTTTAACTATTTTGACATATATTCATATTTGACTTGCTGTATTTATAGCGACATTTAAGTTCACTCATTTGAGCAATGACTTTCAGTTCCTCAGAGTTCAATGAATAATATGCTTCAGAGTATTAAAGAAGAAAAAGAAAAAACCCTTAGGTAAACAAAACTAGAGGACATAAACAGATGTACATCACAGCTGCGAAGTATGAAGAATGAATAGTACAAAGCAGACGATTTTCTGGACAGTATTTCCTCCCCTTCCCCCACCTACAATAAAGTACAGGAGAAGAATCAGAGCAACATTTCTGCCAACAAGTTAGAAATTCCCTTAATTGCAATTATTCAAGGGAAATGGCTTGCTCGCTCTTCACATGTTCTTTTCCAATTAAACAGGTCTCCATTATGTTCATAACAGCATCTAAGGAAAAATGTTTTGGAAAAGTATTTAAATAAATTAAAAACAAAGGTTGAAGGGAGTATTTCCTTCTCTGCATGCCTAGCTTTTAATTTCCACATTCTGTCCCCATGGCCATGTTTTGCTGATGACAGACTCTGACTGCAAATCCCATACCTGCTATCCACTACGTTTTCTCAGTATCTGGCACTGTGATATTAAATAACTATAAAACTAGAAAGCCAAAATAACTAAATCACCTGGCAGCCAATTTCTGAGAGTTAAACCACAAACCCGGAAAATGGTGGAGTGTGTTGAAATAATGTAAAGGAAACCCATAAATTCAAACTTTATGTTCTGTAAAGAACAAATATGAAAAAGGCATCAAAATAATGAAAGATTGTTTATGTATTCTGGCATGAAATGGGAATGTGTTATGAGAGAGAGCGCAATGGCAGAGACAGATCGACAGAGCTGACAGTGTGGTATTCATCCTGCATGGTACAGCAGACGTCCTGCTAGTGGCAGTCGACAGCGCAATAAATCAAGGGCTCTCGATGCTGTACCTACAGCTTATTACATCCAAGATGACAAATAAATAATAATCCCTGTCACAGCGGCCCTTTGCTCAAGGATTGAGCCTGAAACCTTTTGCTCATCACTCCTGGTCTTAAGTGAAAATACTAGAACAAGGGAATTGAAGGCCACGCTTTACTGAGCTCATGAAACACAAAGCAAGCTGGCCACAGGAATTAGAACCAAGCAGGAAAGGTCAAGTAGCAAGAAAGGATAAATATGTAAATAATCCCAGCAAAAAGATGGCAACATTTAACAGCCGTGAAACTGCAAGAGACATGTAAAAAACGCAAGCCTCTGAAGTCTCAAGTTAAAACCCCAAACAGTTGATACCGGTAGTATTAACTTCCAGAGATCCCCTTCTCTAATTATACATTTGCACACTTACCTGCTGGAGTTTGCTTCCTGCCCTATCACTGAGTAGGATAGCTGTACCCTCAAAGTGGGATGTTAGGCAGGGATACCACTTCCCCTTCCTCCCACACACCCCCAAAGCCAAACACTAAATCTTGAAAAAAGAAACCTGCATCTATATTTTTCACTTTTTAATATGAATTATTTCCTGTCTCTATCTTCTTAAAATACTTTTAAAATTTAGGACATCTTTGAGTTCTTCATACAGAAACAAATAAACAAAGAAAACCAGAGTCAGTGCCAGAACTAATACTGCAGAGAGGTCTCATTTATCTCAGCTGGATCACCAACTATAAAAACACCTGCATACAAGGTATCCTAAGTCCATCCCCAATGTGACACAGGTTTTCTTCTTCAAAATAAACAATGATTTTTCTTTAGAGGTCAACAGAATGTTAAACTTAAAATATATTTACTTGTGAAGAAACACAACAGAGTATATTGTGTTTACATCCACTTCATCTCCTTTTTTCTTTATCATTTAAATGTGCAATTGTCTTTTTAAGCAGTAAAAAAGCACTGAATTAATCCAAAGATATATCACAGACTCAGTCTCCAACTGTATACACTTCTGTCACAAATCTCTTGCTCATTTACTTTATTTTTAAAGAAATAATATAAATACCATTACCTCCCTCAACAAAAGCTTGTCAATGCAGCAAGTAGGATACCTCAAGGTATCTTACAGCAGTACAAGTTTGACAACATACCGTCAAAAACCATGAACTTACACTATTCACATGCTGTGAGGTATCCTCCGTGAAATCACATAAGCCACTTGGAATCTTTCCTCTGATCATCACCAACCTTTTATACTTTTTCAGATATATTCCTCTTTAGTCAAGGATAATCGACAATAAATAGAGTTAAATCCACATCTATTTGTATGGTAGTGTCCATCCATTGCGTGTATCTAAACTCTGGCACCTTCTGCCCTCTCTTCTTTCTAGTTGTACCAGTTATGTTTGTTTACCGTCTCTTTCTAAACACTGTGTATGCAAAATTGTGCACCCTCCACTAGACCAGGTTGTTCAAAGCCTGGCTTTGAACACTTCCAGGGATGGGCAGCCACAACTCTGGGCAACCTGTGCCAGTGTCTCACCACCCTCGCAGTGAGTTTCTAGTCTAATGTTATGTAATCTAATCTAATCTAAGTCTCCTCTCTTTCAGTTTAAAATCATCTCCCCCTATCCTATCACTACATGCCCTTGTTTAAAGTCCCTCTCTGGATTTCTTGTAGGCCCCCTTTAGGTAGTGACAAACTGTTGTAAGGTCTCTCCTGAGACTTCTTCAGGCTGAACAAGTCCAGCTCTCTCAGCCTGTCTACATAGGATAATTGTTCAAGCCCTCTGAGCATCTCTGTGGCCTCCTCAGTACTCTAGTGGGTCCATGTTCCTCTTGTGCTGGGGGCCCCATAAGTACTCCAGCAGTACTCCAGGTGGGGTCTCACAAGAGCAGAGTAGAGGGGGAGGATCACCCCCTCAACCTGCTGGCCACGCTTCTTTTTACGTAGCCCAGCATATGGTTGGCTTTCTGGGATGCAAGTGCGCATTGCCAGCTCATCAAACACCACCCCCAAGTCCTTCTCAAGGCTGCTCTCAATGCAGGCTCTGCACAGTCTGTAGCTGTGCCTGGGATCTTCCCAACCCACATGCAGGACCTTACAACTGGCCTTGCTGAACTTCATGAGGTTCACATTGGCCATCTCAAGGTCCCTCTGGATGGCATCCCTTCGCTCCAGCACGTTAACTGCACTGCACACCTTAGTATCGTCAACAAGCTCAACTATACATCAAGAAAAGGGACCTTTTATCTATGGCAAGAAGATATTATACAAGTATTTTTAATGACAAATGGAAAAAAACAGATATATTAAAGCAAAAATCCCATCACAACATCCATATCTGCGGTCCCATGCATGCACCAGTTTCACACAACTGTCCAAACTAGCCATCATCTAGTGAACTCCCACCATTGCTTGCCAAAGGTGGCAAATATCACCACTTGGGTATCCTCTGGCTTGATAACCTTCATGACTCAGTGAGGGACATTGTACCCCAATTTTAATGTATAAATTTACCAACTTGTCTTTTCATCGTAAGTGGTGTTCTCCCAGTTGTATATCATCAACATCAGTGTCTTATGGTAAACCTTTCATAGCAGGGGTATTTCTATTTTTCACCTTAACAAAGCTGGGAAAAAAAATAAGAAAAATCACACTGTGGGGGAGTTTTCCCCCTCACCCTCACTACTGCATGCTCTCAAATTTCCACCTTTTACAATCGCATCCATCTCTTAGGTATTCTGTCTAATGCACAATTCTGGGGACAGAAGGTCATTTTCTTTAGTCTTTACAATTCCAGACTTAATGAAACGCTTTTTCGGCTTAATCTCTCTGATACCTAAATATACTGAAGAAAGGAAGGTAATGATCAATATACATAAACCAGGTTCAAACATTACCATATTTCAGAACTACATCAAAAAGCTATGCAACTTCAACAGGTTCTGATGTAAAAGGGGCAAACAAAAGGTTGTTAATCAAGAAACAGAAACACAGCTTGTAACTGAAAAGCTCATAAAATGCCAAACTTTCATAGTTTTCGTAACTATTTTAGAGTTTGAATGCATACTTGGGAGATAAGGTTTCTTATTAGAGGTAATGTCTTTTTCTAGATAAACAGATACCATTGAGAATAGGTCGGGGGCTCACAAGCCCTTTCTCTTTTGACCATATACTTTCTCCAAGCAACGTGTTTCAGTAAGAAAAGGTCTGAAATTAAAGGTGTGCTCAGCATTGTCCTTGTAAGCCTTTCAGATCTTCGATATTTTTAAGAACATTTTTCCCTTTCCTCTTTTAAAAATTAACCATAATGAACAAAATCACTGCCTATATAGAGATAAAGCACATAACTTCAGCCAGGACATAGCTCCTACTAACGGAGCAAAAAACCTTCATCTCCCAAATGGATTAAACTTCATTAACACCTGCAAAATGGGAAGTTACCTTCACTGTTACCAATCTGCAGCTGTGATACGAAATTACAAATAACCCTGAAAGCACAGTTCCAGTCACCTGGGTCAGTATTTTACAACACCAGCAGGCAACTGAACTAAAACCATGCTGGGCTTAGCACTGCAAGCACAAACAGCAGTACTGCAATTTTTTAAATACAGTTCAAGACTAGGTCAAAGGTTCCCAATATCCCCAACAGGATAAAGCCGTGCCCTTCAGGACACAGGAAGCCCCTTCCAGCTTGACAATTCTAAAACTGATACATTACCAACTGGAAAATGGTTGAACCATAGTTTTACTTAAAATATTTTAGATAAAGGATTAAATATTAGGACAAGACTTTGCTAAATCCCAATTTATAACCTAAACTGCATACATATGTATGAACAAAAAATACTTGCTTAGGAGGATTTGTATTTCCACTGCAGTTCACAGAGGCAGGGACAATACTTCCTGGTGCTGAAGATCAATGACTGTCATCACACAAAGCTCAAGACAATTATTGTGGAAGTTGGGAGAAGTCCAAAATAGTTTTCAGAAAATAATAAAACACATTTTATCCACACAGGTACACTTAAATGACAAATTATTTTAGGATATACTTCATACTTAATTACTGCTATGAGTAGGTTGGGATATTCTGTCAAAAACTCACCAAGCCTACTTTAGTTGGACTGAAACACTACTCTGAAAAGTGAACGCCACTGCTAATGTTTTTATTTGAATAAATTATTACCCAACACAGCAACTATCAACATTTTACAGAACAAGAACATGGATTTCTGTAATTTCTCCAGCCCTAATGCCAGTGACTACTGGGAGCATTTAGTTATAAATTGTCTTTCAATAAAAGTAAAAGCTCCCAAAACAACAAAATGAAAAGACACAGCAGCTTAAATCAAGGAAGTCAATTTCCACATGTCGATCCTAAATATTTCATAGCCCTATTTTATTCTGACATTTGTAGATGACTAAAGTGTTACAAAGGAAATAAAATGCTGATTAAAGAGTTCACTGTCATAAAGGTTACTGAATTGTAAATGGCCCTTTCCATCTTCCTGTTAATAGGTACCCAGCTGTAAACATCATGAAGGATGTGACGGGAGGCCTGTGCTGCTCCTTTAGGAGTCGTATATACATTAATCACTGAATCACCAAGCCATGCTTAATTGCAAGTTGTATATCACACAAATCCACGGTAAGTAGAAGGAAACTCATTATTGCTGCTTCATAACTACTGGGTACTTCTCATTTTAACCTTCTCACACCTGGGACACTGTTTTACAATGTGAATGCAGAAAAGGCATTAAGTCACTAATTATGGTAACGCTGTATGTTATCCTGCTGTTTCAACATTTTTCTAAATAAAACTATGTACTAACAACAAGAGAGAAAGTTGGTGGGGTTTTAGACTAGTTAATTGAATTTTACAGTATTTTTTCATAGAGTATAACACATGGAAAACCATTATTCCTTGATAGTTCAAAGAACTGGTTAAGTGATAAAAGAAAAAAGAACAAACCAGCAATCCTCAACACTATATTTTGTTTTGACAAAATTATTTATTTAAATCCCATCCAAGAGCACAATACTATTTAAAGGTCACCTAAAGAAAAATGAGTTTACACTCCAACAGAGCAAGCTTATCTGTCATGAAAGTGTAATGATGTGTTAATACTCTCACTAGTGTGTATATATTTTCCAGGAAGAGATTTCATGCAGGTGAAGTCTGACAAAAAAGAAAAGTGAACAAACAAAAAAAATTGTGAGGAATTTACAGTAATTGCTAAACCACTAATTTTCATTTCAATAGCCCCCACCCCACCCATGTGTTTTCAGAGACTGTTGAGCACCACAGCACTGGAAATTCTACCATGACATTTATCAGACACTTTATCAAAACAATTTGAAGATTTGCAAAGTGTTCTACACACTATATCTAGACACTAACAAGTGAGATGTCTTGATCAATAAAAAACAAGTTTCAGTTTGAATGTTGTTATAAGTCTTTTAATGCAAACTGTTTTGTTTCACAGTGAAACATTATATGTCCTGTTATATTGCTTAGCTAAAAGTTCATTTATTAAATGAAAATATTCAAAACAGCTCCATTATCAAGATAAACTCTATGCAACTAGTATCTTTTTAATGTCATGTGACTCTTTCTTGTTCCCAATTTTCAATTCCAACAGTAAATGCAATCAATGTTTTGTCAAACCTAAGGCTCTTTAAACAAACTTTGCCCTAGGATATCCTGTCCACTATCCCAACCCTCAATACTTTTCTCCACTCTGTAAGAGGACAAAAAGGCTCTTCCATTTTATCCTCAATGCACTTACATGATTCCTTTTCAAATATATCTGAAGGATCTGCATACTTACAAACTATGTCTCTTCTCTTTTCTTAAAGATGAACATGCACAAAGAACTGAGGTTATGGCTTTTGACTCAACCTTGATCATCTGTACTAGCCGGTATCCATAGGCTACATGCTTCTTGTTGATTTAGGTGTCAAGATTACAATGCACCAAACACACACGAATTCACAAACTCCACAAAGCCCACCTTTAAAATACTTGAGCACTTTGCTTCATCATCCAATATATAACCAAGCTTTGAATCATACTTGACCATTTTCATCTCAGTTATTTAGCAATTCTATAGTCACAGAGATTTCTCAGCTCTCCCATGGCATTCAGTTGTAGAGATGTACAAAAGAAAAAGATGATCTGAGCAAAAAAAACCAACCAGAAAGTGACTAGAAATCTTTGATTAAAGATGCAGTAAATGCTTGTATTTGTGCCAACAGAGATTGCATTGGAGGGGGGAGGGTGGTGAAGAGAAGAAAGAATCCAAATAAAATTTTTGCTTTCAGAAACCATACACTCAATGATCCCCCTACCTTGATCACGACAAGCACAGCCTCACATGGTGCTATATCCAGCCTATACATCCTTTAGCAAAGAGGATGATTTCCTCTGTTAAAAAGAAGATAGAAAGATGGGAGGAGCGAGGGTGAGGGGATGGGTGTGAAAAGAGATCATAGATGTGTCTTCTTCCACTTGCAAAGGAAGCAAAAAAGTGTCTTGATTAGAATAAAGAGTCAGAATTCAAAGCAGTTCTTAAGCTATTTGCATTTTGGGGATCAACAGCAACTTAATTAGAAAAGGGGAAACAATGAAAGGATGTTATATTGGCTTTGCTACAAGTATCTAAACGGAATATTATACTAGCAAAGGATTTTCTTTGTCCCCAGTTTGTGTACTGTTGTGAATGAATAAAAATGTTTCCTTTTATTCATTTCAAAATCAAAGATAATTTTTATTTTAATTATATATTTTCCCAGATGTTTCAGTTTACATCAGTCCTGTTTTGGAGGGAGAAAGGCCTCATCCACCCAGTAAGCCCTCAAAGCACTCTGTGCAATGCTCAATACAGAACATACAAGGAACGGTTAAAACAAGTTTCTTCTCCCCCTAAATTTCATTTTTTTAAAACAAGGTGGTTTCATAGTTTCTTTTTGCACAATACATGTGTTTAACACATAAATAAGCAGAGACACACGAGCTAAAAAACACAGTTAATACAATAGATCTGTGTCTCAACACTCTTGAACTGTGCACAAAAGTTCATGTATAAAACCAGAAAAAGCATGACAATAAATGATACTTCACTGACTGATACCTAACCCAAAGTCAGTACCTCTGACCTATACCCCTGCTCTGTCTTTTATTTCTAGTATCAGCTTTTCAATACCTCAGCCTGTTCAGTATACATCAAAAACAGCGCAATAATTTCCACTACCTGGTAGGTTCAGTCTGAAAGCTTAATCCATCACTCTAAAAAAGCACTTGGAAAATTTCAGATAGGAAGTGCTTCATTAAACCTGAAAAGCAATTGTTCTACGTATGTCTCTTGCATTTTGTCCCATCTTTATGCACTCCATAAACTTCATCCAAAATTACATGAATTTTGAGCATACCATTCGGACATTACTAGTCAGAAGAAAAAACTGTGTCTGTGATACCAGAAGTTTTAAACAAGATACTGCAGTTAAAAAAAAAATAAATTAAAAAGCTGACATTATAAGAACACAAAGGGCCATCTAAAAATAATTTCAATAAACTTTCTGGTATGGCCTTTTGGTTAGGTGTTTTTTGGTTGGTTTAAGAATTTTACAACAGGAAATTATTCTAATGAAACACGTTATGGGCTGCACACTATGTAGTTGAACACTTATGTACCAGATGACCCACAAAGCACATCATGCTGACTTCCTCTCAGAACACGCACATGGATATCTTCTGCAGTAAATTAAATGTTGGTCTCCCTCATTTAATTAGCTGTATATGTGTGAAAATACCAAGTACACAAAAACTGGAATACTAATTGCTGCTATTCTGAGGCATCCAAAAAGTCTGTGTCCCTTGTATGCACTGTCACATTAGCTAGAAATTTGTAATATGTTTTTTAATTAAAATTTTAAAAAAGGAATGTGATACAATAGCTATATAGATTTTGCATCTGCTTATTTTATGGAAATTATAAATTTAGAGAGAAAAAAAAAAGATTGTATCCAATTGCACTACCGTATAAACAAAGTGACTGAAATTTTACATTCAATGCATTTGATTTGCTGCTTCATCCTGCTCATGACTAACATATTTGGTTAAAACAGGGTGGTGAGGTGAGTTTCAGAACTTGGTAAAATTTCCTGAAGGCTGTAGCAACCCTTGAAAACTGAAAGAAAATAATTACTAAGCATAAGACATTATTCAACACTGAAAATACCTGAAAGTCTCTACCGAACCAAATATGAAGAACCCTAACAAATGAGAACTTACTGAAAACATTATGCACAAAATATTAGATTCACCCACATTTCTATTTTTTCAGGGTTTTCCCCATGTTAATCCAAGGCCAAAAGGGTTGGGAGTGAGACAACAGAGAAAGAGTAGGACTCCACAGACTACAGTCCAAAGCAGATCTATGGTTTCTTAGGGATAGCCTTCTGGGGCAAATCTTTTTCCTGCAGCTGTGCCAGGTTCTGCAGTGTTCCCTCACCAACAGACATGGGTATCACACAGGCTTATCCTGGAAGGGATACATAGTTGTATTGTTTCTTGTTCGAAATACTATGTAGTTTTACAAGAAAACGGAACTACTGAACAGGTTCAGACATACTATTCTCAAGCAACATGGTGATGTAGATAAAAACCAAACCAGTCCTTTGGGGTTACTATAGATCGGGGAAAAGATGACAGCTAAAGTACAGAAAGAAAGTATGAAGCGTCTACAAGCACCAAATATGAGGCTTTGTAATGCTCAGCACTGAGTATCCCCCACTCAAAGGTCTCATGATTCATTAAGGAAAGCTTCAACAGGTAGGTAAGTCAAAGGATCAGGGTAAATCAGGCAGCACGCAGAGTAAGATAGGTTTTAATATTGTGGCTAACATTCATAAATGGTGAAGTGTTTGGCAAGTGGACACCAAACAAGTTTTAATTTTAACCAAAAGCTTCTGGGGAGATAAAAGCCCATTGCATAGAAATACTACAATACTACTGCTTTTAGGCCATTTACTCAGAATTATTAAAAAAAAAAAAAAGTAAAAAAATAAAATCAGGAATAAAAAAAGTGCCTGTATACTGCAAAGCCTCCCTTACTAGAGCACCAGCACTGCACTTCTGGAGACTGTTTACAGGGTAACAGGCAATAGATAATTTAGATTTAATAGATTTTCTACCAAGATATAGAAAATATCATGGACCCAACACTCATTTTGATTGTCATGGCAACACTGGGTGATATTGTCATCTTATAGCAAGCACAAGTTGCATCGATAAATAGTGGTTACTGTCAGACAACCTATACACTGACACTTGCTGTTCATCATAGTTTTATTTTCACATGCAAAGAGCAACAAAGTTATGGTCTATATTTGGTGGTAGTTTGATAATACTGATGGAAAAATGTGCAATTCAATTAGCAGTTAGACAAGTATCTGTCATAGATAATAACTTCTTATGTCAGGGAATCTACATACTGATCAATGTGAAGCCATGTGCAATTGCTTATACCAATCATAAATCACTTTCTATTGATTGGCATTCCAAATCCTTGACATAATTAGAAGCTATAGAAAGGGTCACAAGAAAATGCTCTGCATGTCCACAAGTCCTTTGTTTTCAGGACCTTTCTGTATTCCATTGCATTCAGGTTTCAGCAGGGATGGGAGAACACTACTTTCATTTTTTATCAATTAGAAAATTAAGCATGCAACTGCCACCTGATAAATTCTCACACTAGAGGTTAAAATGGGAGTTTCCCATGCCTGGATTTGATTCCTGTGTGCAAATGCAGACTTGCCTACATGCTGCTCATAATCTGATTTATGCACCAATTTACTTTATACATTAGGCACACTGTATGCAGTCTGACTGATGCATAAAAATTTCATGCAAAAAAGGACTTACTTGCACACAACTGCTTTTCAGTTATTATTACCTCTTCTGGTAGGACAAATGACTTGATACAGTGCACACATTTTGCCCACTATATAAACATTTTGATCTGTACCTATTTCACTTCACTTTCAGCAGACTCTTGAATAGCTTAACAGCTTTATCTTTAGAGATCAGATCTTAAGTTTCTGTAATGCCCCCTATGGTGACAACCCCCTACCTCTCCCACACACAAATTTTCATATAAGCACATATAAAACATGGGGTTTATTCTGTGGTATACCACAAATAAATTAACAAGACATAGTAAAGGAGATGCTGTTGCTAATTTTCTGCTTATCTTCATACATATATGCTTCTTATGCTATTATCAATCAAACACAAGATATGTTTTTGCACAGCTTTTATTCAAGAAAAGTCAGCAAGAAATGCATCTTTCTATATTTTCCATTTATTAGAAGTCTCCTTTCATCCAAGAAATATGAGACCTGAAATAAATTGTACCATCCTGCTTTTTTTTATTCAAATCCTTGCCAGTGCTAGGCAGTATGCTAATGAAAACAGGTTGATAAATGACTCCCTGATATTTTCCAGACATTTTTCTCTCAGAAGTGCTCTATACTGATGTAGCTCAAAGAGAATAAGGCGCATTAAGTCATTATATCAATTTTTGTTACCCAGATACTTCAGTCCCAGTTAAGAGCTGACAGCCAATATAAAACAAGGCAAGGGCATCATACGACTCCATCGATCAAACCTTGTCGTAGATAGATTGCCTATTACACAAATAGAACCAGAAGATTCAGTTTGTAGTTTTATGCTCTCCAATTAAAGGATAACAGGGTACTTTCCCATAAATCTGCTAATTGCAACTGAATTAATTTAACAAATTTTGCCAAGCACAGGAAAAAGTGATTGGTTAAGCTAATATAAACTAGCATAGGTTGTCACAGAGCGTGTTCCATAACAGGCTTTTACTATACCTGGACTGGGCAAGGTGTCACAAGCATTTAACTCCATTGGGGTTCTTTGGCAACAGACAGCTGACAACCATAAAACACTGCACAAATAGGAGATAATTTATTTTCTGTACTTCCCCCTGCCCTGGAAGCATGGAATAACGCCATCTTTGCACCTAATTAATGTTTCTCTCTAAACGGGCTGATTTTCTGAATCAGTATTATACAAGCAAAAGCACTAGATCACAAAAAGTGCTCCCACATGGGCACTCAGCAAAAAATGGCAGTGATCTGCAAAAAACAGAAAACCAGCCTATAGCATTGCTGTGAGAAGCAGCCGAGGTGCTTATTAAACAGCACAACAATGCATCCTACCATGCTTTGGATATTATTCTAATGAGTTTAGATATTCATATGGAAATAGGTAGACTGGCAGAATGGTAGATAATTCATATCTACAAACAGTGAGCAATCACAAGAGATCTCTAACTATAACTTACGGAAGGAAATTATGATTGCAATCACCCTTGTAATACTACATAATTGTGATAAAAACCTGTCTTTACATTAAAAAGTAAAGTAGCTGTTTCCTAATTAATTTAAGGAAATTTATATCCAAGCCCAAGAGATATTTTAGGAGCAACAATTACTACTGGCACAGAAAAAATATTTTTGTGGATGGCAAGTTTTACACTAAAGCAGTTGTGCATGCCTATATAAAGTACAAAACTACAGTTATGATTAATATGAAGATGTAACAGTGATAATCCCTTTGACACATTGGAATTTAAGATGAAGGGTACTATTGACTTATTAACATTAGAGGAGCCAACCACATGAAATGCAAGTTGGATGAAACAATCGTAAGCTTTCTACATAGTTAGCAGCTGCAATCTAAATGCACAGTCTTAAAGGGAGTACTTAATTCAGCTTGGTTTAGTTTGACTTCCCCTTCCCATCTTTCTTTTTTCTGCACAAGTCCACCTCTATGGTGCCCAGACATTCACAGTTTCAACAAATTTATGCCATTATGCAAATGGAAAAAAACAAACAAAACACCACCCTGAAGTCAGAATCCTACGCATTGCATTTGCCTTACAAACTCTCAGACCATTTTCTGTCATTGTTAAAAATAGCCTTTGAAGATAAAAAGACAGTAGCAGAGATGCAGCAGCAGCATCCCTTAGAACAGTCTAGAAAACCTAACCTGTTTCAACCCTGGTAGACTTGCTAAGAAAAACATCCCAATTTAACCTCTTGTCAAGTGCTGTGTTGTTCAGCACATCACTGTCTTTACCTGGAATGAGAATACAGAAAAGCCTTCCCAACTTCAAAACACAGGAAGAATTACAGCTTCTCAACAAAGTAAGATGTCCCAGCATCAGAGCTGGGTGGCGAGGGCAGGGGGTGGGAATTCTCTCATGCAGAGCCAGCACATGCACCAACCAAGATAAAGCAACAACAGAAACAGATTTCTGCAGTTCACAGCAAATTTCATGCTCTTTACTCACTTCTGAAGAGAAAATAAAGCCACTTGGGAAACAAAATACCCAAAAAACATAATCCACCCACTTGTTTCAAATTATTGTAATCAGCAAATACTTTATGCAATCATTTTTATCATGGAAAATTTCTGAAGGTGAATTATTCTACCCCACTGTCATCAGTGGCAGTTGTGTTGCTTCCTTATATTTCATCTGAAATCAAATATTTCTTTTGTTTTATGCCTTTAGTAGCCTTTTGTATGAGACTGTATGTCCCCTGACTAAAGCAATAGGTATTACTGCTCCCTGTATTTATTTAGTTCTTGATTTCTAGTCACAAATTCCATCTACAGCTAAGATTTTACTTGTTCATATCACTAACATTCATAAAAACAGCCACAAAAACCAAAATGGAAATAATATGTAAAATCATGACAATACAAATGAGGTTTATGTCTCATAAAAAAAATAGTACTTCAGAAAACAGAGGAACAAAGAGCTGGAAAGGATCTCAAGCAATCATCTACATGGGCAAAAACAAAACACATTCCTGTGACCACCGATTTTATATAGTACTCCAAATAAACCAAGTCAACAGTGCACTCTGTGCTCAGGATACACAGAATAGTTAGGGTTGGAAAGGACCTTAAGATCATCTGGTTCCAACCTGTCTGCCATGGGCAGGGACACCTCACACTAAACCATATCACGCAAGGCTCTGTCCAACCTGGCCCTGAACAGCATCAGGGATGGAACATTCACAACTTCCCTGGGCAACCCATTCCAGTACCTCACTACCCTTACAGGAAATTTCTTCCTTATATCCAATCTAAACTTCCCCTGTTTAAGTTTTACCCCTTGTCCTATCACTACAGTCCCTAATGGAGAGTCCCTTCCCAGCATCCTTGTAGCACCCTTCAGATACTGGAAGGCTGCTATGAGGTCTCCACGCAGCCTTCTCTTCTCCAGGCTGAACAGCCCCAATTTTCTCAGCCTGTCTTCATACAGGAGGTGCTCCAGTCCCCTGATCATCCTCATGGCCCTCCTCTGGACTTGTTCCAACAGTTCCATGTCCTTTTTATGTTGAGGACACCAGAACTGTACACAATATTCCAAGAGAGGTCCCACAAGAGCATGATGTTCTGGGTCAAATTTTTGACTAACCAAACAAGCTGGAGCCTAGACTATATTAAACTCTGAACAGCTAATACAAAATGTGCTGTGATTAACCTAACAAATATTTTCAGTTTAATTATACTGAGCTAGAAGAAATAACAGAACTAGGATAACACAATGTCCATGCAGAGAAATCTCAATATGACACTTTCATTAGACAAACACATTCTCAATCTCTGAGTCAATAAATTCTCATGAATAAAATGCCACAGTGAGCTTAAGTTACCTCTGAGTAATGATCTGTGGATCACTAACTTGCTTTCCAAAGTTGTTTTCCATAAGTCTAAAAAAGACCCATGTACAAGTTACTACCATGTTTCCCAACCTGCTTCTCAAAACCGACTTCTAGTATATCTCAATTTTACATCAAGTGCAAACCTTCAAGACCAGAATATTCCTTAATCATAGAAAGACCTGTGGCCTAAGGGCTATATGGAAAGGTAGAAGGCTCACCTGGACAAGTTCCTATGTGATGTACTCTAAGTTACCCTGCTCTTGCAGGAAGGTTGGACTAGATGATCTTTCAAGGTCCCTTCCAACCCTTGGGATTCTGGGATTCCCTAATGGCATAATACATGTCCAAAAAAGAAAACAAAAAAAACCCAACAGATTACACACATGGCCACCATTGCCACATAGACTTAATGGGCCACAATAGGTGAAAGAGAAAGAAGTAGATTGTCCAAGGGGACAATGTTATTCCTTTAGAACAAATGTTATTTGCCTGTGACTACGCACTGTATAAGGTGGAGGAACATAAAGCTGCACATGCATCTATTTGCCAAGCTCTGAAAATTTATTTTTTGCTACTATTTTGTTAGTACTGAACAATACTAAGTTAGACAGAATAGTGAATATTAAGAGACTGCATTCCAGTTTCATTGTTTTCCACCATGGTGTTTCTCTTCTGCCATTCACAATGCACATCATTCTGATCTGATATCCCTCAGCAGATATGCAGGACACAGGCAGCATATACTACATTTAATCATATTTTTGTGATCCACCTTCTCCATTTTACAAATACTTTGTCATTATTTGTGACTACTACTAGACACTTCTGAGTTAGCCACTGCTTGACTATACAGGGTTAGTTTAATTTCAGGCTGTTAAAACTAAAATGCCAACAACATAAAGAGCTGAAGATAAGCTGCCACTTGACAAGAATTCTTGACACAATGCAAGAACAAAATGGCCTGATATGGGGTATCAAAAGAACTCTGACAGGAATACAAAGGCAGAAAGAGAAGAAGAACATTTATCCTATAGACAGAGTTGAGATGTCCAAAATTCTTCGGCACAGTTTGACAATGAGCTACTATGTCACACTGGTTGTTGCACAGAAACATTTCTGCAGAGCAAAGCCCGTCTCAGGGGTTTTCACCTCCAGCTTTATATTTGAGGGGGAAGGGGTAAAGCTGTCAAGTCACAAAACCCTCTGTAACTATTATGAAATCAGGTTAAATTTAACCAAGCTAAATTGAGGCAACAACCTTTACCCAAAGAGCCTGCAGATTATTTTGGAGACTCCAAAAAAACCCAAGGAATTAATCTCAAAAATGAAACAGAAACAAAAAGCCAGCTGAGAAAACACCTACCTGCAATAGTTGCCAAGACATACTACAAGCAACTCCAGAACTCAGCAAGATACCAAAACCTCAAACCAGTATCATTGAGAGATATAAGTATTCCATTTCTTAAAAAAGATATCTATATGTACATTGGATACAAGCAACAGACTAGGTCACGAATAGGAAGGGTTTATTAAGAAATTCTTCCCCTTTTTTGACTTCTGCTAAAAATAATAGCAACTTGCATCATCACCACCCTGTTTCTGCTGGTTGTCTATATTTTTTCCTATTTTTCCACCTGTGCAAACAATTTTGATAGTATTCCTATTTATACAGACATTGCAAAAAGATCTATCATCAGGAGAATCACCTTCAAAGAATTCCAGTCCCACCTCCTGACCTCACCCAATTACATTCATATCCTTGATAGCAAAGAAAGCTTTGCCAGTATGCCCAAAAGAGAGCAAATGCCTGGAGCGTAAAGCCATGATTTTTCTTTAACACCTTTCTCCCCATAGTTGTGAGGAGAGAGAAAGCCACATACATCAAGGAGAACTAAGGGACTCTCCCTTTATACAAGCCGACTAGGAAACGTGAAAGGTTTTGCATCTTCTGGCAAGAAAAATGTAGACTCTAAAAATGCTTTCATGTAGATTCATCTTTAGCCTCTAGCAAAAGTGTCTAAGGATTTCTTTATATTTATTGGTATAATTATATATACAGGAACGATCCCAGAAGTAGGGCAGGGCTGAACTAGTTTTAGGTTTGGCTAGATAAGTATGAATTATTTTGAATTCTAGGAGACTATAAAGAATAATATTTAAGTTACTAGTCTAACTAGCAGAAAAACAGAAAAAATCTAATACAAAATCTAAGGTATAAGAGCTCTATATTAAAAAATATGATGAAATACTACATGAGGCTGAAAGGGAAATATGATGAAGTGTAAAGTTCTCATTAATTATGTTTTAGAAATACTTTGAGGATAAGTACCAAAGAAAAATACCCCGTATGAATGTCAGTGAGGTTTCAGACTAGTTCATCGTTCACTGGTTACAGAACAAAATCTCATTAACTAACTAAAAAACCCATGCATATATACGCATTTATTCTCTAAGCAAACAGCATATCAGCATAAAAAGACATCTTTCAGCATCTTTGCTTGCTAAGCAACTGTAGCTTTAAGAACAAAACAGCTTTTTGGGGACAAGAGCAGGTAAGCAGGTAAATTTTGGTAAACAAGACTATTATAAACAGTTTCTTGATCTCTTTGGGTTGTGACAATCACGGGCATGGAAGCCTGGCAGAAGGAGTGACACAGTTTTCTTATTGTTTTCCAAGTAGTTCAATTCTTTAAAATATAAGTTTCCAAACTGTAGAGCTTAACAAAGGAATGTTGTCCTTCATAGGTATGTATACAACATACAGAAAAAAAATACAAAATAAAAAATCTTTTTCTCTCAGTGAAATTCAGATCCATTTCAAATCAGTAAAAGCAAAAAGGAAAACGTTCATATCTTTTAGGTTTCTTTTACACTTCTTAAGAAAAATACATTATTCTCTGACTGCTGAGAAGCAGTTTGGCAACAAAACTCAGGGACCAGGCAGTGTTTCAAAATACTGGCAAAACACACAACTGACTGAATTTCTCCACATAGCGTGAAAACAGGGTTATTTTCCCCAGACTTTAACTGGGACTTGGATTACACATTTCTCTGGGAAAGGTACATTTTTAGCATACAGTGTACCCTAAAACTTTATTTTGAGCTTGACTGGGATCTGCAAGTATAAAACAACAATCCTAGAAATAGATCTTTTACCTGTAAAGATCTGTAAGATGGCAAGAATTAAGTATTTTTTTTTCCCATTTCCTCATCTACACACTTTATAACCTTGCCTCAGAACTAACACTTCAAATAACAAGAGGCCAGCTCAGTCATTTGGCATTTATTGTAAACATTTCTTTGAGGCACCATCTCTTTTTAATTGATGCACTCTTCAAAGTTAAAACAAATATTTCATAATGCCTAATAAAAACTCAGAGCAGCCTCTAACAATCATATTTCAAGCATTTACTAGCCTGGCCTGCATTCTGATCAAGGAGTAAATGAAGAGACCTAAAACTTTTACTCCAACCTTTATTTCTTCCTAATATAAATCTTTGAGGACACACCTTTCTTCTCAGAGTTTCAGATTCCCACTTAAAAAAGGAAACCCTAACATATCCCTCCAAGCACCCTACATGACATTCTATTTTGAGGTCCATTTTACTTCTTTGTTCCTGTGACAGTCACAGCTTGGGAATCCAGAACACAAATTCTCCTCTTTGAGACAGCAATAACTAATACATAACATTTTTAAGAATTGTTATATTCTTTAAACAATATTTCTCCTCCACAAAGGCTGATGTACTTCTCAAACCAAGTATGTTTTCTTAGAGAACGACTGAATTGAATAACCGTATATATCTGTCTTCTGGACACAAAGTTTTTCAAAGTGGTTGATCCATCTGGCCTCTGTTTGGACTTCCAAAAAGACAAATTTTGTCCTTACCTCAGCCAGACTTACAGGAAAGGCTTTGAAAGGCCAAAGAGAAGCTTTTGGCCCCACAGGACTACAAAGACCGCACTTTGTGTTGCTACACATAGGCTGCACAAGCTATCCACATCTGCATGTCTACAGATACACATATGATGTTCACTGTGCTTACAGTTGCACTATAGTTTTGTAGCGATGCAGGTGACCTTTCTATTCAGAGAAAAGTAGGTGGTTTACATTTCAAAATTCATTCCCCCACAGCTTTAGTTTCATTCATTTTTTTTTGTTTTGCAGCAAACAAAATGTAAAGTAACAGTTTCTTATATTTCCATAGTTCAAATTGGAAGTGACAGAAGACCTAATAGTTTATACAGAGAGAGGAAAGCCATCTCTTCCAAATCCATCACCAAACACCTTAAACAAAGGTGATAAGGTTCCTAAGAAAGGATGCTGGTAACCCTTGGAATGAAAGAACGTGGAGACTGACAGTATCCACCCAATTGATAAATGGTAACAGAAATCTCCAGTAAAGCAGTGTAAAAGCACAACCTGCACAAGGGAAGCTATTGATTGATAGCTCCCAGATGTGCTTTATGGTAAGAGCTGTAGCCCTGTAAGGTATCTCCCTGGAGTCTTGCCTCCTCTTTCTGTCACATCTGGAATAAAAAGCCTGTACTGAACCAATTGCCTACTGGCTAAGCTTGAAATTTATTTGGCCTTCTATTTTAATATAGACTTTGATAAACAAAGATGTTCTGGAGGGAGGTACTCTCCCACATGCCACTGCTCACTCAAGAACTGAAACATGCAAAATTACCTGTCCTTATTAAGGTCCTTGATAGCTTTCTTATAATGCGCTATGCAGCCAGAATAATCCATTACATCCTTTTATCTTCTGTTTTTTCTGGTGACCCACTCAGAACAACATGCACAAAGACTGACAAGAGACTGCATGAGTGCTACCTCTGACAGAAAGCAGAGTTTAACATTTATTCATTGTTAATTTGACCGCACAGTATTACCAAGATTACTGTAGCACACAATGTTCTTGTAAGGTTATGAACTGGCTTGCATCCTTCCACTGCTAGAATTTAATACTGTACTAAGTTTGATATATGTCATCCATTATTAATCCCGTCCAGTTCTGCAGCAAGTATCTATAAAACCAATGTTAAATACTATACTCTTAAGCCTCCTGCCAAATCTGAAAGATGTAATATTAACATGCTTATGTTCCAGATAGGTACATTTAACCCACGCTAAGCAATCTGCATGTTCTGCTTGTGTGTTCCTGGGGAATATTTATCCTATCGATAAAGCCTAGGAAAGTGCTTTAGTATAGGTTATGACAGCGTTACAAGTACTGTTCAACACAAAGTAAAGTTACAGATAAAATCTGAATAGGCCTATTATTGTTTTCAGAGAGCGCTAAATAAGCGATATAATTTTCCTGGACTACAGAAAGCTCTAATTCAAGAACAAGCACAAAAACACTGATCAAATCCTAGTATTTACCAATAATTAGGATCACTATCTATAGATACTGAAGTTCAGGATTACAATAAAAACCCACCCCCAGTGCTGTGAAGTAAAGCAAACAAAGCTTTACAGCATACATCCATCCCTCAAAAATTCTTATGCATTATGTTTTTTTATAAACCAAACGGTCAGGGGGAGGAGTGAGGAATGGTGAAAACTCTGTTCCAACTTCTGTAGTATGCTGCATTTTTTTCACTTTAGACTTTCTCAAGAAATTCTCTACCAATAAATATTATTCCCTGCCACAGATCTGCTATATTTATAGTACTGAAAGAAAATATCTTTAATCAGAGCATACTGCAATGTTCTACTTAGATATGATTCTCTAAAACTGCTGTAAACCTTAGTCCCTGAGAGGTCTGTAGGTGCTTCAGCATCAGCTTCAAGTAGAACAAATGCAACTCTGTGCTCAATTCAGGCCAGTGTCCAAAGTAATCCCAAAAACCAATTTTTCACTCAACACTCTTAGTTTTGTTCTCCTCAGCACGCAAAGTGGTGCATACATACACATGCAGAGAGCCCCTGCTTTGGTGGTCCTGTAGGAAAACCTGTATTGCTTAACTTAAACTTCAGCCCAGCCAAAATTCTCTGAAGTTAGTAAAAAGGGGTGTATAAAGTATGTTACGTTGTTAAATCAGATATTCTCTTACAATTCTGGTGGCTTATGTCACTTCTGCTATCTGCTTTGAGTAGCACCAAGATAACCTTATGGTGACTTGTTCTGAATATCCCCCAAACGCTAGTGGGATTCCCAAGAGTAAGACAGCAGTAACGGAATAGAGTAGGTTAACACAGTGAACATGTATAACTCATCTTTGATACATTTATAGCAATTTGAAAGTCTAGCTATCATTAGCAATACATTGAACATACTAAAATTGTGAAAATATCTTACCACAGAATTTTCCATTTCTGACAGCAATTTAAACAGAAAATTGTGAGAAACACTCAATTGTGTAATTAAACTATCTGGATAAAAGGCAACAAGTTCTCTTTTTTTCTTCCCCTTCCTCTCCCCCTCCTACAAAGTACATGTTTGCAGACACTCTTAGAGTAATACTTAAAGATTCACTGCAATTTTTTAACTTGCGCTTAGTATTTCTGTGTGGCACAAGAAAGTACAGTGACATTACTGAATAAGTTACCTGACAACAAAAAGGGTTTTTTTTTCATTCAGTAGTTCCATTTGTTCTCTTCCCATCCTTAATTTGACTCAAACTTTTGAAAAAGAAACGTACAAATACATTCTGAAATACATCTATACTGCATTCAGTCAGTTGATGAACTGTACTTAACATACAGGAGGTGGGTGCAGTGATACACAACTGATGCTGTTCCACTCAGTAGCTCCCACTGTGACCTATAAACACCTACGCTGTCTGGTGGAAGCCTTAAATACTCAGCTGGGAAGTGGCTATTAAAGAAGGATTAATGTATAGATCTTCAACCCCACATCTAACTGAAATAAGAAGTGAAAATGAAGGGAAAACCAGACTATCCAAGATGATGGAAGTAATAAAAGGAGAACATATTTCTCATTTGTTAACCTTGAATATCTGCTAGCTCAAGATTTTCACATTCTTCATGTATCTCTTCACTCTTCACTCCTTAATAACCACTCAAAAATCAGCTGCACATTAAAGAAATGCAATATAAATTTGACTGGACTCACTACATCTGAGATATCCTCCAATACAGTATAAAGCTAATTTAGCTGTCACTTTCTGTAAGTAAAATGACAAATATCTGTAATATCTGTCAAGATATGAAAGCTTTAAAAAGAGTTATGCAGCTGTCAACATTTTGATGACTTTAACAAGAGAAAAATAAACGAAGAAGAGCAAATAGCATGTCTGTTGTGTATCCAGTTGCCAAAATCTCCTATTACATATATTAATAAAAATAAAATTACTTCATAAAAATAAGATCAAGAACAAGGACTTTTGGAATAAATTGATACAGGTAAACATATTAGTAGTACCAGTGAAACACAGCCATTGAAAGCACTGCTAAAAAATGAAATATGGGTCTCCTCAGTAATTCAATAATTATAATTCTATACTATCCAGCACTTATTTTAAAATTACCATTTAAGCACCAACAACACAGGAAGCCTTAGAAAGCACAACCAAAGTATGACGGGTCAAATATTTGGCTTCCCATTTTTAAACAAGAGTTATTCGTTGCGTATTTTAGTGATTCAGCAATAGCTCATTTCAGCTCCTGAAGGAGGAACTTGTTCATGTTCCAATGCTGCAAGCTTTCTGCAAAAAGGCATCTAAAAGATTGCCTGTAAAGACATTTTGACTAAGGCAATTTTTATCCCCTTTCTTGCACATGTATTGTCAGTCTATTTTTATTTAGCTGTCAGTTTACAGGTGCTGACAAAAGCATATGCTTTCCTCCTCCCTCCATGCAGAAAAAACAGAACATTCGTTCAGAGTTTTAACTTGACTTATCTCATATTATGCCTGTGCTTTAGGAGTGTTGCATAAAACATCCCACTCTAAAGCAAAATATGAAATACAGGTATCCTGGCTGGGATCTTGGCCTGCAATACAGGACCTTAAGTTCTATGACTATACAAACAATTAAAATATGCCTGTCACTAAATATCTTACTATAGCAAAAAAATAATAGCAATAAAACTCCTTTGCTTTGCATTGAATAGAATAACAGTTTTGGAAAATCTAATTAGAGCAAACATGAATACTAGAAGATAAGTTTTCTTCACTTTCATATACTGAACTCCACTACACAGACAAGAGTTAAATCTGTTCCTGGGAACAGGAATGCAAATCCAATCTTTCAGTAAAAAATTTAATAGTGATGGAATCTGCCACAAGCAGTCCAAAAGGAACATCTTAAAGCTGCTGAAATCAGAAATCTGTATGTTTGAAAACTGTGTTTTGATTTTGCCCCTGATTTCAGCCCCACAGCACCAAGCAGACTTTTCTAAAGCAAGAATTTATTCATAATGGAAAAGAAGTAGCTAGCCTGCTTCTCATCAAATCTCAAGGCAAACCACCAGAATAGACATAGCTTTTCCAGGGTATTAAATAAAAAAATTAGCTCCTGCAAGTAACAAAAAAGATAACATGAAGGATCCTAGAAAGAAGTAAGAAGAATACGTTATATCTTGTGATTAATACAACCATATTTGTAAGAGACTGCCTGCAATCGCAGGACTTGGTAATTAACGTCTGTTGATAGAATGCCCAAACTCTGCTAAATGTTCATTTTAGTGGGTGAAGAGTAAGACTGAGTTTATGCAGAATTCTCATTACTGTACCACCAAAAATAGGTTTTTGAAGTATTCTTGATAAATGGATGCACACATCTATACTTACGCTCTTATTTCATTTGAAGGCAATGCAAATTGATTTAGCTTAAGTTGATTCCAACGCATAACAGAAAAAAATAAGCTTTCTCTCCACCAAGATTATCTATCTATGGTTTTGCAGCAGCTATTTAAAGAGCTTTCTAACTACTAAAAAAAACCCCAACCTATGAAGCACTTTCTTTTCCTCACAAAAAGTGTGCGAGTCCATGTACGCGTGTCTTCTTTCTCAGCTTTTGTTTTGAGATTTCCCAGATTTCTTTACAACACCATCTGAGGTGACAAATAAATTTATTAGCTATCTAAGAAAAATAAGACAATCTGCCAGGCATGATCTAACCAGATCTCATGTTAAGCATGATCAGGTTAGTTTAAGACATCAGAGAGAGACTTGAGCAAGAAACAAAAAAGCCACAAATCTATTTTGGTTTTTGTGTAACAACAGTCTTCACTAAAGAGCAGTCAGCATCTGTGATTTTTCTTATTATATATCATTATTCTTCAATTTTATGAAGCACTAAGTATTTATGAATGTAGTGATGAGGTATACACAACTATGCAGATGAAATTTTACCCTACTATTAATTAGATGACTGGATTTTATCCATACCATATTAAAACCAACACAAATGAGAGGGTTTCTAGATGGAAAGATGTGCTCTGTCTTGAGTTTATGGGATTTTAACCAGAAAGAGATTCCCATGAGACACAGTTTTGTGGCTGCTCTGAAAGACTAATGGCCATATCACATCACTTGGCTCCAAAACAAAGAAACAAATCAAAACTGAAACAAGCTGTAAAAATTTACAGGGTAAAACTTCAATTTAGCTACTTAAAATAGTAATTTAATGATTTACAAACAGATTTGCATATCTGTTTTTTTTTTTTCCACAATGATGTTTCCCATTTCACTCACATGGATGTGCATGTCAATACAAATAGTGAACAGATTAAGTACTTTTAAAATAAAAACGAAACCACTAAAAGGACAATTTGAGTTTGGATATTTTGGTAGTGCCCCTCTTGTGAAGAGCATAAGTTACTTGCCTTCTATTATCAATAAATTATTTATATATTTAAAAAATACATAAACATTTTAATTCGCATAAACAGGTGAATTAATGTGTACATCTTAAAACTATTCAGAGTATAGACTAATTATCCTTAACCCAGAATCCATGTGATGAGAAACTGCAATTCACTTAGCAGTTCACACTGGTTACAGGTTCTGATACTGTTCAGGGGCAGGGCATGGAGGGGTGGCATGGGAATCAGCATTAGCTGTAAATTTATCTTTCTTATTTATACCTGTCCAAATACAGCAAAAAGAAACATGTTTTAGACATCAGAAAATGAAGCCTTCAAACATTGCTACTTCACATTATCACACTCATCTGATTTCTTAAAAACAGGAACAGCTGCGTTTACTGATAAGAAAGCAGGAAGATGCTGTATGTTTTTGCACAGATGTTTGTAAAATCGTTCTTTGTTAAGCGTATGTCTAAGAAATAAACCACCTTTAATCTCTAATGGTTAAGTCAAATGAAACAAATGACATACCATAGTATCTTTAAAACATATACAAATAAAAGAAATCAACATTAATGTTTTGCACAGAAAGGAAGTTATTTCAACTTTGTAACTTCAGTTATCACAAATACTAAGAACTGATTAAAGATCAATGAGACTAAATGTCAAGCAAATATTTATTAATACTACTAGAAAAGTATATACTTACACTCACAGCCTGTACTTCAAAGAAGTATGGGAGAACCCTTCTAAATGAGAGGTTTTCCAAAGAACTGAATTACAGATAAGCAAAACATTAACAGCAATTGTCACACTACAGTAATAGCATGTATAATCTTCAAGTTTTTATTATTTTTCATTATATAACAACGCCATCATGGTTTTGGAAGTTTATTTTAAGATGATAAAGCAAAGAAAAGAACTTCTAAAAGAAAATTCCACTTTTACTCCATATATATCATTTACATATACATGTTGCATGTAAAATGACATACATATATCCTTACTACACATACCTTTAGATTCTTAGAGAGTCCAAAGACAACATACACAATGGGGGCTTGGTAAACTCATAATAAACTTCTTAAAGCTGAACAGGATTTCTTAAGTGCGCATCTCGGATATATAATTCTTTTACAGAAAAATAAATCAAAAACACCAAAAAAAATGACAAAAAAAACAACTCTAGTAGATTACTACAAAGACAAGTACAGACTGTTACAAGCACTGCATCATAAACTGCTAAACTATAACTGTATAATCCCAGGTTACCAGATTCAACCATGTAATCAGAATTTTGATTTTTTTACACCACATAAAAAAATCTTTACAAACTGCTTAAAGATTTCAGTAAAATCATCCAGTCCCAGAGAATTTGGATATCCATCTATGGCAAAAATTACTTCCATTCACATAATTGGTTCAGACAGGAATGGGCCAATCTTGAACCTGAAAGTCATGTATTGTAGTGCTTTTGAATGGCCAAAATCCACAAGAAAAGTAACGCCTGTGTTCCATATATGTGAGGTAGAAGAATTCAGGACATCAGTACCTCAGGTGCCTCTCCATGGAGCAAAGCTGAGAATGAAGTAGTGCTGCGACCTCAGCAGTACTAAAGCCTTATAAAGGGAAAGAGTCAGGTTATCCCCTACTCAACACTTGCAGCCCCAGAAGTAGACCACTTACACTAAAATAAGACCTGAACTCCACCAGAAGCCATCATGTGATGTTTAGTATGGTTGTTTATTAAGCAGCACATCAAAGTAGAAAACTGCTTCCTAAGGAGGAAAGAACTAGGCTGGCACAGACAAATAGGAAGCATTACAAAAATCATGAGAAATACCCCAATTAAGAAGAATTACCACACATATTAAGCAACAGCTAGTACTCAGATTCCCTGAAGTCATCTCAGTTACAAGGATTTTGCAGTTAACTATGTATTGAATAATACATTGTATAGAAGGGATTTTTTGCTTTTTATCATTTTGGCAAAAGCATATGGAAAGCTATGCTAAATATTAACAACAAAAGAAGGATTTCAGATTTCTTTTTTCCAGAAGTTCCTGTAACTTCACATTTTCGTTCAGGAAAATGATTACTTTAACAATGCCTTAAGATGTCCAAAGTTATTTTTCAGAAGAGATCAATTCATGCTACAGAGCTGATGCTTTAAATTCTACATGTTAAAATGCAAACACATCATTTTGCAAGCAACTCATTAAAATGAAATTGTTTTATCATTATATGAACTCCCATAAAATCGACATGGATTTTATTCCTATGTACTCCTCAAGTTTGTTGCTGCTCTACTTTTCTTGAGGAAGAGGAGATGGCTCCTTCATGCAAGCTTTGAACAAACAGCATAAGTTAAATACAGGTGGATTGCTCCTGCTGACATGGAAGAAAAGATCCCAGTTGGGGGAACTGTAAATGAAACCAATCAACAACCTAAAGAAATTGCTTACTGATCTCAGGACAGACGTATCAGTAGTGGGGCAGCCCAGAATGTACCATATGTCTGTCACATACTTCTGAAGTGTCAACTACACAAAACAGAAAGTGAAGCTGTCTTTCTGCTTAGACTCAAAACATGGTCAGCCTACAATAATGGCTTAAGATCAAGAAAACTTTCCAACTGTTCATTAAACAATTAGGCTAAAACTCAATTCATGCAACTGAAATCATAAAACTAAGAGCCTTTAATTACTACAGTTCCATAGATATATGTATTAGAGGAGACAGCCTGGAGGTGAAAAGGCTCTGTAACCTATCATTTTTGTGTTCTTAATAGAGTTTACTGCAGACTTTTGGTAGCAAAATGAAATCCACAGCTACTACATGATTTAGAACATTAAGTCAACATTCAGTAGTGGCGAGGTCCATTTTAAAATAATCTAAATATTTTACACCTTTAGCATAAAAATCCTGACATTACCACAACAGCAAACCAAAGAACTTTTCTGAAAGAAACAGCAGTTTAGTTCTTTTGGAGGTTTCTGTTCTTTAATGATTCTAATTCCCAGAGGCAAACCTATAAAAATACAGCTAAATACTCAACACAACAAAGAGAAGCCAAACTTTAGAAGCACTGCTGTAAAGAAATATAAAATCCTCCAGTGAAATAATCAGCTAGAATTTGCACCATAGTTCTGCCTAGTCTCATTTTCTATTTCCTTTTCCCCCACTCCCTGTCACACAGACCATGCCATAGTCTTGGTTTACAGTGTGGATAATAGGAGGCAAGAATATACAGCCTCAAATAAAAGAGGCCAAAACAGTACCGCTGTCTTCTAATTTACCTGAATATACCTTTAACTGAAAAGTTCATAAAGGGACGATTTAGAGCCAACAATAGGCCAGGTTATCTCAAATTATGGATTTCTGGAAAGACTGTGTGGACCAAAGAGGCAAGTCAAAGCATAAAGCTATCTTTCAGAGTTTTAATTTTATAACAGTGGCTTTTATTCAACAAAGAACCTAGCAAAAACAAAATACACTGTTTAACTAGAGTAATCCATGCTGTCTGCAAGTTGAAACTGCTCACAGATTTTGCAGAGTCAACAACGCATCAATAGTGAATGATTATATTAATTACCTTCTAAATTAACATATGTGGCCTTTTTAGCTCTGGTGTAAGAAGGAATAAAACCAAGAACTGACGCCACTGTACAACAACTGTTAAGCTCTTCCCATGAAGCTTATTTTATCATAGAATCATACAATGGTTGGGGTTGGAAAGGACCTTAAGATCATCTGATTTCAATTCCTCTGCCATGGGCATGGACACCTCTCCCTTGCTGATGTCACCCAAGTCTCTATTCAGCCGGGCTTTGAAGACTGCCAGGGATGGAGCACTCACAACACCCTTGGGCAACCTGTTCCAATGCCTCACCACCCTCACAGTAAAGAACTTCTTCCTTATTTCTAACCTGAACTTCCCCTATTTCAGCTTAAACCCATTGTCCTTGTCCTGTTCCCACAGTTTGACAAGTTACTATCCTGTCGCAAATGGGAAGAGTTAAATACTAACAACCAGTCCCAAGGGCAATGGTCTTTTGCAGGCCATACTAGAACAAGCTTGCTAATATCACACACTGAGATGTCTCAATTTAGCAAGGATTTAAACAAGATTTTTTTTTCCTATGAGCCTTTTAATCTGAAAACATAAAGCTTAATATCAATGTGCTACATAATCTTGTTCCTTCCTCCCCTTCTCTCCCCAACTCTATTCGTCTGCATAACACAAATACCCTTGGGAGTAAAAAACAGTTAATCCTATTTGTTTTGCTTATGATCCAAAAGTGATCAAAAATCGTAGCAGAATTTTTCCCAAAGCTTCAGAAAGTTTTACTGTAGCACTTGCATAGTCATTCTGCATGACAAGGTTGTTCAGTAGATCTGGGAACAGAAATGTAAGAGTTCATTTGGTGTTAGTCATAAGATGAAGTGCTCAATGCTATCAAGTGATTCCTAACAAGACTTTTTCATTTGCAATACTTTAATTAGCCAGCATAATATAAAGGAGAGAGAAATCAAGAAACTTGCCAGGACTGCTAACCATAGCAATACTTTGCTACTATGGTCACTACTCCCAAGCTGTTCTTAAAAAAATATCAATATTTAAATAACTTATAGAATAAAATATATATTTATATATATATTCTGTTACCTTTGAAGGTTAAAGCCAAGTTTTAAAAGACATCTGTGAACTGTTATATTGGACTGTCTTCAGACAGCAATTTGACTGAGGAAGGCTTCCAAGTGACAAAACTGACACTCTACTAATACTATCATCTCCAAGGGTTTAGCTCAGGCACCAAAGTGATGTCAAGGACAGATCAGCATTTGAGATAATCCTCAAAATGATTCAGATTATATAAACAGGTAAAACTGGCTGATTTACACATCAGTCCAACATGGTGTAAAGGACAGCATTAATTTGACCAATTCTATTAATTCTACTTTGCAATGTTAGTAATTTACTCAAAAATATACTGAAATATTTCTTCCAATGATATAATCCCATTAAGGATGGAACTAGTATGATGCTTAGAGACATCAACCCAATGCAGCTGAGGCAACAAGAAAATCATGCGATCCTAATCTACACCACAGCATATTATCAGAGACTGTCAAAAAAGGCATTGCTAAATACTGATAATCCCTAATTTAGAAGCCTGATAACTCAGGGGTTTAGGGGCTGGTGCTTTCATTTGTTTGCTTATTTCTAAGGGGAATAATTCCCATATTCAAAGAAACATACACACTTGCTAGGCAAAAAAGAATATAATATACATATTATGAACAACTTAATACCTGCACTAGTGAAAAGAGGAAGGAAAAAGAGAAACATAAGGAGCTCAACAGACTATCTGTTACAATACCCTTTTTGTCATACTTAATCACTTAAAATATTCAATGCATATTTAGTCAACTGTAATGGGCTTCTTGCCACCCTCAATATACTTACAGAGCTTACTGGTGAAAAGTAGCGTAGACATAGGAATGCAAGACAACATTAGAAAATATGTTTTTTATGATCAGAGTATTTTACTTATAGAGAATTCACAATCCATTTTAAGATCAATCCATATTTCCATACGCTAGCTTTAATGCAATTGGTTTATGATCATTAACATTTTTTAATCCATTTTTTTTTACTACTAATTTCTCATACTTGAATTCAAACTTTCAAACACTTGAGAATAAAGATGTTTTCCAAATATCATAACACGATCATACAAAAGGACATTTATTATTGTATTAGGTTTGTGCAGCAAGGTTTTGGTAGCAGGGAGCTGCAGGGGTTGCTTCTGTGAGAAGCTGCTAGAAACTTCCCCTGCATCAGATACAGCCAATGCCAGCCAACTCCAAGACAGATCCACCAGTGGCCAAGGTTGAGCACATCAGCAACAGTGGTACTGCCTCCGAGATAACATATTTAAGGGAGTAAGAGCAGGGGGGAAATGGGCAACCACAACTGCAGCAGAGAGTACAGAATATGTGAAAGACAGCCTTGCAGACACCAAGATCAGTGAAGGAAGGCAAGGAAGTGCTCCAGGTGCTGGAACAGAGATCCCCCTACAGCCTGTGGTGAAGACCATGGCGAGTCAGGCTGTTGTCCTGAGGCCCATGGAGGTTAACAATGTAGGAGATATCCACCTGCAGCCTGTGGAGGATGCTGGAGCAGAGAGATGCCTGAAAGAAATTATGACTCCATGGGAAACCCACACTGGAGCAGTCTGTTCCTGAAGAACTGCACCCTGTGAAGGGACGGACCCACACTGAAGCAGTTTGTGGAGGACTGTCTCCTGTTGGAGGGATCCCACACTGGAGCAGGGGAAGAACATGGGGAGTCCACAGAGGAGAAAGAAGGAGCAGCAGAAATAATGTGCTATGAGCTGAACACAACCCCCATATCCCTGTCCCCCTGTGCTGCTGGGAAGGGAGGAGGTAGAGAGATCAGGTGTGTAGTTAAGCCTAGGAAGGAGGGTGGGAGGAGGAGCCTAGGGTGAGGGGAATATGCTCTTAAGATTTGGTTTTATTTGTCATTATCCTGCTCTGATTTTATCAGTAATAAATTACACTCATTTCCCCGAGTCAAGCCTGTTTTGCCCATGACAGTACCTGGTGAGTGATCTCTCCCTGTCCCTATCCCTATCCCAACCTATGAGCCTTTCATTGTACTTTCATTCCTATGTCCAGCTGAGGAGGGGAACTGATAGAGCAGCTTTGGTGGGCACCTGGCATACAGCCAGGGTCAACTCACCGTAACTGTATACCAGTTTAATACACTATCCCCTTCATACATCCTCTACTATAGATGCATTACCTAGATGGATACACATGAAAACTTACACTGAGGGTTTCTGAGTGGAGCAGAAAAAACAGAAACAAACAGGATTCAGCTACCAAAGACTAGCTCTACTATAAAGCCCAAAAACTATAGGGAGAAAAAAAAAACAAAACCAAAATAAGCAACTATCTCTGTATTTCTATCCCACCAACAGATCAAGAAACCTTCCAGAACTGATGGCTGCAGCTTGCAGGCATGTTGTCTTCAGTGATGACACCAGTTTAAGATGTTACCATCTTTCCACCTCCCTCCCAACATTTTTTCAGGCCTGCTTGCACAGCACAGCTCCTGTCAGATATGCTAGGACAGCCAAGGAGGTGACACAGAAGTGGAAACAAGTAGTCAGTGATGATAGAGGAAATATTTTCAATGAATACTGCTGCCAAGAACATGATATATAAAATACCGCCTCCTGAATTTGTATTCGTGAGTTTTATGGAATCCAGGCTTAAGCATTCCCTTCTGAGGAAACGCAACATGTAGTCAATCCAGCTTCCATACATGAAGTCCCATCTTTATACAAACTTCATTTTTAATATAGGAACAGCTAGTTTATTTAACAGCTAAATCTAAAACAAATATTTAACCATTAATAGGAAAATGGTTCTGTTTATTGTTTGTCCACCAAATCAACAGAGACTATTTCATAATGGTAAAACTGATTTTTGGCATAAAATTGAGGGCCACTTTTTTCCACGGTATGTATCTATAAAAAACTTCATTTGGCAAAAGGGAAAAAAATCCACCGCTTTCCAGGTGAAGGATGTCCCTGTACCAGCTTACAGAGACTGACAATACTTGTTGGCACGTCACTACAGTTATACAGTCCCCACAGGTATACAGTTCAGAGAACATTACACTGAGCACACAGGCTATTTTCCAGCAGCCTGTATTCCAACAAATAGTATATTTCTGGATTTATTTTTTAACCGAAGCGTTTCATGACTAATGTGATGT
Organism: Melopsittacus undulatus; assembly: GCF_012275295.1. Classification (NCBI taxonomy): domain Eukaryota; kingdom Metazoa; phylum Chordata; class Aves; order Psittaciformes; family Psittaculidae; genus Melopsittacus; species Melopsittacus undulatus. The sequence goes on along the minus strand of NC_047534.1, from coordinate 48,245,849 downwards.
TATATTATTTTCACATAGGCATTCTGCCCTTTTTAGATCTGCTGTGAACTCATAACATCAACAAGCAGATTGTGAAGGGCTTCACAGAAGACAACTCACATTATTTGAAATAATCATGTATTTATTTCAAGAGAGCAGAATATGCAGTAAGAACATCTTCCATTCGAATTTGACAGTAGAATCAAGAAGAAACCACATAAATGAAAAGTATATAATCACAAACATGAAATAAAAGCAATGATTAAAACACTGACGAGGAAATAGTGCTATAAAGCACTTGTGTCTTCAATGATATGATGACTACAAACAAGAGGTTTCCATTAGAAGCATGTGGAATTACAACTCTGGCATTTATTTCAGGAAACAACCTCACTCAGGTAATAAAAGCTGCTTCTGATGAAAGGTAACTGCACTGCCCCACCATCAGTCCCTTTCTACTTTTTCATTCTGCCTATTTGTCTATTCATTACGCAGACTAACCGCTCTTACAATTTATCTCAACATAATGCCTTTACATGCACTGCAGTACAAGACACGCTTCAAGACGCATGCCTCCAGTGCAGAACTACCTCTGACTCAGTCCTCTGACTTATAATTTAAATGCTCAAATCAAACAAAGAAATAAGCACAAAGTAGCAGCCTTTTGAACACAGCCTTGCAGGAAGGTAACAGTAGTGATCTACTTAGGGAAGCCAAGCTTTGCATGTTACACCAGGAGGTGCTGGTTCATTATGATCCCAGTAAGAGAAATACTCAAACTTTGTAAAGTGCCTCTCAGTGTGCTCTTTATGGGAGATGAAACTATAAAGGAAAAAAAAGTCATATAGATAATTTTACATCCCTTCGGATGCTGGGAACCCTGAGCTGTGCAGTATTGCACCAACTAGGGTGCAGCCCTTCATGCAGATCCCATCCCTAGAAAGGTTACCACATTTCTGTTCATTTCAGGTCTTACAGGATTTTCTTTAATGAAAGCAATCCTATTTATCATTTCTACTGCCAAACAAAAAGGATGCTCACATGAGAGCTTGTTGCTGCACCTTTAGACAAAAGCAAGGCTATGCAGGTGGCGTAATCACCAGTGCCAAGTGGGAGCTGCCTGCAGGCTCCTCTCAGTGAGTGGCTGAGCTTATCCTGCAGCCAGAGCACATGTGCACCAACAGGCCAGGCCCTATCCAGGTTAACTGCTATGTGGATCACTAACTCATCAACCTACATCAGTCTTCTGGTTAGGATAACTACATTTGGTCAGTTGGGCTATGCTGCTGGTAAGCCACCTTTCACCTTCCGGCTATCTGCTAGCAAAAAAGTCATCAGCACCTTGTGACTGTGCCACCCATGAAGTTACCACTGTGATTCACATCTGCACTTTAAGTACCACAGGGTTCAGATAAATAAATAAATAAATAAATTCCAGTGATGCCTGTTCACTCTGGTCATATCTGAAATATACATAAAAAAGCTAAGTGAAATTTTCATCTCAAATAAAAGTCCAGTGCAAATGGCCAAATTATACACAAGACTGGATGAAACAGTTCACCTCACACACCATAAACACAGTTCAAGAACAAGTAGTTTTTAACATAAGAATAGACAGCTGCGCATTCTTCTACATTTGGAATGGCAAAGCTTTTACCTGAATTAAACATTGATAATTTTCATGATGTAAATATTCTGATGCAGGTTTTTCATCTTTTTCTTTTCCCTTTGTACTTTTTGGAGAATATTTTCTTTTTCCATGGTGCAATAAAAACAAACAGTTTATTACGATAGCATAATCATAAGGCTTTTAAGAGAGCCTTAACCGTAGTTAAAGATTCTGTAAGTGAAATCACATCTCCAATAAGCACAACTGAGATTAAGCAGCATAAATTCTAATACAGCATTTATGGCAAAACCAACAAAAATCCAACAGCACTAGAAAGAAAATGCAAGTCATACTTGCAAATCTCCCCCCTCCCCACCTGCCAGTATATAAACATGTAAGCTGACTGAGTAGACTGGACAGTCCTTCCTTTTTAGTGATGAAATTTTCATCATGCTGAAGAGTTTCAGAGCAGGCAAAATTACTTTTGCATACTATAATTTGTCTCATACTCTAGAAACCAGAATGCCATTTCTGAAATTCCACTCTCTCAAGTCTTCTCACACACAAGGGGTTGGTTTTTTCTTCAAACAATTTTTCTCTCTCCACCCCCCCCCCCTTTTTTCTTCTTTTTAAATAAGGAAGAAGAGGAATTAATTTGTTACTCTAGTTCTTTCTGAAGAATTCACCCTCTTCCAACACAGTTATTTATCATAGAAGAATCCAGAGCCTAGAAATTTTTCTGGCCATCCTATATCCTCTCTAAATTTTAATTATTACAGAAGGAACGACAGAACACAGACAGGAGAATCAGTTCCATTTCATTCACATGATGTCTCTGAAGATCCTTTTATAAAGAGACTTTAAAATTATCTTCAGTATCATAAGGCAGGGAAGCAACTGTTATCTCGTCAGATAGAAGCAGAAGAGGGGGAAAAGCACCAGGTTACAGACATCTAAATATGCACGCACACAAAGCAGTCATTAATTAAGATATGCCTGACTGATAGCAATGCAGTCACTCTTGTCTACAGGGTTTCTCAGGACTAGCATGTGCTTCTGGAATCTGGGTAGCCTTCTCCATGGCTCTGCCCCATTGGCGTTGATTATGTATGATTAATGGTTTAAAGGAATAAAAAGAGAAAGGTCAACTTCTGAGTTCAAAACAGAGCAGCTACATGGGGAGTAATTAAGATACTTGTGTAAGCATGATTAATAAGCACAAACTGGCACACTGTGCTGTAAACAAGATGCAACCAGATGGTTAGGATGAAAAGGATTTTTCCTAAAAAGCAATTTTTCAATGCCTTGAAAGTTGGCTTATTTTCCCCCCTCTAAGCCTTACACAACTCATTATCTACACATCCTAAAAGGAAGAAAGAAATAGTAACCCCTTCAACATTCCCCCCTTCCCGGCTTTTTTCATACAGATAACTACAGTTTGCATGTAAATGGATTCAACTCATCTTTGTTTAACGTTGCCTTTTATGTTGAGTTTCATGAATTGCTAAGCCTGACAAGGTTCACTGGGAGTCTTTTAACTCCCACCCACAAGTTCTCCTGGGCTGTCATGTGACTGGCAGTATAGAGGGATCAGCAATGGCATTTATGGGGAAAGCGGGAAGACAGGTGTCAGAACGGTCCAGCAGGCAAACCGAACGAACACTAATCAGCTCTGGTGTTCTTTTACAATCCATATCTAATTCACAAGTTTCATTCTTTCTGAAAAACAATTACTAGGTTTTGAAGTTCATTGTGCATTTACTCAACTGTCTCTTCACATTAACGTAAGTGGGAACAAGAAAAAAAGAGTCAGCAGGGAAGGGACATCAAAAGATCTTAGAGCGGATGAAGGCTTTATTTTAAAGTAATATAATTACAGATGAGCATAATGTTTTACAATAAATTTAAATGTAGAGTTACATCCTTATGTGCTAGGAAGATATTGGTGGGTTGTCTCTCGAGCTGAAACTCTGGTACATACAAATGACTTTGCTGAGAGAAGAAAAACAAACAAACAAAAAAATCTCATTGCAACATCAAAGAAATGGATATTAAGGCAACACTGGGAACAACAGCATCAGTATTGCATGTGAAGTATCAACATTCATAAGGCTCATACCTGAGAAATACTAATAAAAAAATTACAAAAGGAATTATTTTGCACATTTCAAATTTTTCTCAGTTCAATGCATTTATTCTCCAAATTTTGCCTCATCTACACCTAGTTAAACAAAACAAACAGAACCAACAACAACGCCCCCCCCACACACACACCTCTACATTCCCTTTTGACAAATCCTCTTATAGTTTGAGTTTATGATGTCGTAAAGCCTCAGCTAATCAGCACATGGGTTGTAACGTTACTGACTCCAATATTGGGAAATTTGCTTTTGTATTGTATGTTAGCAGGTGTCCTAAACTCTAACATTTTTTGGTAAGTAAAGATTTCTCAGGCACTTCATTTTCACCCTCACCAGAAGCTACAGGCGCACAGTGTCCATTTTGCAAATAATCCTGCTCCCCCATACAAATGAACATCCTTTCAAGGACTTCCATACAGAGAATAAATACTTGGTAAGCGAAATAAAAAAGCCCCTGTGTTGGGACCTCATCAGACAACCATTCCATTGGCCAACATCAGTGCTTCATGTTTCTGCAATTTAAATCTAGAAATCTTTCCTCTATGAGGAAGTTGTCTATTCAAATACATGTTTCTGTAAGCAACTATACAATATTCCTGTGTTAAGTAATTTAGAGGGTTTTTTAATACCTGAATTGTGATTCTAGCAAAAGGATGGGCACCCATCGATAGGCTCAATGAACCACAGACAGATGAAAAGCTCTATTTAGTTCTGTATGAGTACATTTTGGCACCTGAAAAAGCAGCATGGTATGTAAACTGTTCTCCCTTTTCCTCCGAGAACACCTTTCAGTTCTCATACGGTAAGTCTGTACAAGTCTTGATTTTCATCAACACCCATTAAATAACTCTTCCTGGACAAGCAGCTACCATGAAATTCTGTAACAAACTCAACATACAGACTGCTAGCATACTTCAGCTTTGAAGTTGTTAAATGAAGAATTTTAGCAAGCATAGAAAGATTAGTGATAGGCTAGAACTGCTAAGGACATCTCTAATCCTAGATATCCATACCTTTGAAATGGGGTTAATTTAAAACCATCTAATTGTGCTGCCAAGGGTCTGGCAGGATAATGATTAAAGCAAGTCACCTCCAGATACCCTCATCTCATTCATACAGTTTTCAAATTCACTTTGCAAAAGCAATAAAGAATATTATTGTGTCTGGAACTATTGCTAGGATAAGTCTCGGCAGTCCAAACAACTCCACTGAAAAAACAAGCTCATGTGAAATGTGCTTCCATTAATATTTGTTTTATTAGTTTATATAGGATGACTCAGCCTATGGTTCCATCCCACAATCAATCATTCTCATATTACAGTTCTGGGTTTTTTCTGTCAATAGTAACAACAAAAAACCCTAAGTGGACAAATCAGCATAGATGTTACTCACCCATGCCAAAGGAAAGCTGGATAAATGAATTTGTGCTAGATATATTCTACATATTAAGAGCTTCAGCTGCTAGCAATTTTCTTCTCCACAGATTATCTTTGATTACAGATCTCTTAGAACATTGTATGTATCCCACACTGATTAGTAATTTTTCCTGACTTTTTTTTAACCATGTAGTGTGCTGAACATTTTACACACCACACAGAAGGCTTGGAGTTACAAAAAACAAAAGCCAAAATAAAAGATACAGACACTACTGTTTAATGACCTTTCAGCTAAAAGTTTCTGGTGCTTTCATTAAAATACAAAACTATATCTAAATTAACAACTAAATTCTCTAAAAATGCAAAGAAACATGAATATAGTTTCATTAACACAAAGGTTTTCACACACACACTTAGATTTGAATACAAGTAAATAAACACTAACTCTAAACTTCATTCTAGCAAAGTTTAGAAGGTTAATCTTTCAAGGGAAATTTGAGAAAGTTTTAAACTGTTACAGATTATGTAATCCAAGCACACAGAGTGAGCAAAACAATGATACATACATGAGTTAAGAAGTTGTCTGCAATAGACTGAGCACCCAGATTCCAGCACACCCTGAGCACATACTCAAGTCTCTTTCATAGTACCCCAGATTCAAGTCAGACAACTCTTACATACTTATATTATGCCACTCCCCTTCCCTAGCACAAAAAGCAGCATATTCATACTGCCTTAATAGATTGAGCTCAATAAAAACAATGCTATTAAAAAAATAAGGTTTGCACCACCTGTTTTTTTTTAAGTATCTTCTGCAAGAGTGCTGTCACATCAGCTGTGAAACTGCACAAGACAACTGTATATTTCCATTTACTTTTGGTGTCTGGCAAGACATTCGCAATAATATCTGTGATTTCTCAACAGCTTAAAAGGAGAAAATTATCCATTTCAACATAGAAAGAATCACAAACCAAAAGGCAGTATAACTGCACTGAGGAAACGGACCAACGCAGTGTTTTTACAAAGAGCCTACTTCAGACTGCAGTGCATACTATGGACAAACACGCAGTAATTTCCCCAGACTGAAAAACAAGTATCAGATCCCTGTAGTCTGTATTATCTTTCTAAACCAGCCCTTCTTTAGCAGCATCTCTGGTTCAAGTTAATTGCAAGTGACTTTAGACATCAGGACAACGCTGTTCCACATATCAACAAAACTGAGAACTGACAGGTAGACTACAAACAATAACAATCACCAAGCAGCAACTAGGTCAGGGTTAGGGGTTTTTTGGTTGGGTTTGGTTTTGGGTTTTTGAGGCCCTCAAGGCATGGAAACTAGTGCTCAGACTATAATGAGGTAACAGACCATACAGTCAAACTACCCTGGTTTTCAAACAAGACTCTACCAGTATGCAAAGATGTCCCTGTGTGATATCAGTACCATCAATAACCAACAACATTTTTGCCAGTAACAACCTTTAATCATCTCTGTCTCAGTGTTTGAAGTGATATATTTCAAAAATGTCAAAACTCTCAGTGAAATGTGGTACTAAAATTAATAGACTGTTTGCTTTCCCTATTGATATACCAGGTTTCAGACTGTCAAAGTGCTTTTAGTTGAAAAAGAAAAAGTACAAAGTTGTTTTGACAACTACAAAAAGATTTATCAGTTACATGTACCTGCTGAAGTACCTAGATTCTCAAAGTGAAAATCTGTGTATGCAAGGTTCTTAATACTAAAAGTTGTCAAGTGACTATTAGTATACTAATGCTGCAAACAAGATAAACTTTAAAGGATGATGTCATATAGCATATTTCCATGACCTGTGTGCTACTTGATAATACTACATCAGTTTTCTATGCCTGCTTTGCTTTTAGTTGGTATAGAACTTTTTTTGCATTTGCAAAGCTTTTCTAAAGTGGATTTATTCCTTTCTAAAACTATGTGTGTAGTCTGCCCAATATTTATAAGTATAAAGCAAGACGCGCATACACACTAAACAATTCACATTCTCCATCTCGTGTAACTCACTTGAGTTATATCAGCCAGAGCAAATATGGCAAAAAAAAAAAAAACCCAGTCTGAAAGGATTAGATTTCAACTCCACACCATGGGATTATCATTATTAAGAAAAAAGGGCTCTACTGCATCTCAGCTAAATCCCCTGCAAGCCAGAAGAGAGGGATCATAAAATGGTTAAGACTGGAAAGGACCTTAAGATCACCTAGTTCCAAACCCCTGACATAGGCAGGAACATCTCACACTAAACCATGTCACCCAATGCCCTGTCCAACCTGGCCTTGAACACTGCCAGGGATGGAGCATTTACCACTTCTTTGGGCAACCTGTTCCAGCACCTCAGCACCTTCACAGCAAAGAACTTCCTTTTATCTGACCTGAACTTCCCCTGTTTAAATTTAACCCATTACCTCTTGTCCTGTCACTACAGTTCCTGATGAAGAGTCCCTCTCCTGCATCCAGATAGTTGCATCTGCTAAATTGTTGAGCTAACGAGTAAGAAAGTCTGGCAGCAAACATCTGCTTTAAGAAACTGCAATAGAAATAGACTTCTATAATAACTATTCAGCATTCACAGTAAAAATAGGAGAGATAGACAGTAGTAAACAAATTAAATTATAGTGTTGACTTCACATTTCTAAACCACACCATGGAACCATACTACTTTCTGAAAGCTGGATTCAGTTTAAAAATTATTAGAGTGTATTTCACAAGTTACAATATTTTATAATAATTACATACAGTGTAAAAATATTATAAAATATTCTGTTACAACTTTTAATATTTAAGCATACAACCGTATTTGATTATTGCAGTAAAACATTCATTAATTAGTGCCTAATTAGAATTCCTTAACCACAGATAAGAATTATCAATAACTGCTCCATATGAATTCCATAACTTATCTCTGCTTTTCAGTATTAGCATCCCTAGAAAACAACACATTTTTAGCACACTCCCTCCTATATTTGCTACAAAGAGAATGGAATTTGCCTCAGTCTTACTCTCTGTAACAAATCAATGAGTGACAATTAATACTTCCTGCATTACATACAGTGAGAATAGCTAATAAGGCACAAAAACACTACTGCTGGTTTGCTCCCTTCACTATCCCATGTAAAGCTTGAAAGCAAGTCTGTTATCTAATGAATTCTGAACTCATGCCAGCTCAATAGGAAGCTCATTCCTTTATCTTCACCTGGATTAGTAACTAGAATTGAACTGTTTTCCAATACCCAAAAAAAGACAATGTGTATTTCTTGTTTCAGCCTAAAGATAATGCCATTCATTCTAAAATCAATTAATAGTATCTATCATCCCCCATACAAGCATATGAAGAATTCTGCTGTCATTTTGTCCAAATTTATTGTAGAATAGAACACAGAGATTAGTATGGATTGATCATGAAGAGATCCCAGTGCTCTACAAAACTGAAATTATTCAATTCCACAAAATCCACTACTATATACCTTTAAATGTCAGCAAAGGTTTGCAGTAATTATGTTTAGATAATAACAATAAAGAATCATTTTTCTTAGATGATATGCCTCAAAGAAGTTTACTGCTCACAACTAAAGTTTTGTTTTCAACACTTAGACTTCTTTCCCCCACCTTCAGTCTCAGCAGAAAGACAATTCTTCTTGAATATGCCCCATAAACAAACCTAAGGTGACCTCTCTAGAACATGGAGGCATCACAAAAAATGGTGGAGAAACCTAGAACATCACAGCCTATGCCAGTGAATCCTATCTAGCCTCTCTGATGAAGACTGAACAAACTGCTAAGAAAATCTCATGCACTGAAGTCCATTCCATTCTCCAGAAAGAAACCAGAAAACACAAACCTAGAATTCCTAATTCTCAGAATATACCACTCACAGCAAAGAAGGTTGATGCAAAACATGTTTTTCAGGTACAATGAAATAGCAATGCTATATCTAGCTAAGACAAATCACAGTTGAGTAACATGTAAAGCAAAAAAGCTAACATTACCTCCTTTGGTAGCAGCATACAGTCAGAAGGCCTTATTTATAAGCCTCTTTCTTTTCAGGGACTGAAGTGGCACCAATTCTTTCCAACAGCAGAGTATTCCTATGTCTTTTGCTTCCAAAACATTTCTTCTGAATTCTTCAAGTTCATTAAACTTATTTGAAAGTGCTAAACTGCAGGACAAGCAGTTACAGGACTTTCTGCTTCCACCAAGTCCTTTCAACTGAAACTGGGAGATGGATCTACACAAGATACTGTGAATAAAGCTCCAGGTGGAAGCTATATAAGTCTTAGAAACTGAAACACCTGTAACAGAACAATGTTTACCCTGTTTGAGTTATTTCAGCTGTGGCAGAGAGAAGAGGTGGGAGTGCTTGTTTGCTGCTAAAAAGCAAGGCTTAACAATAACCTATTCCAGTAACTTGCTTTCTTTCACGACTGCATTATGTACAGAAAATCACTAGATAGTCAGCTCAGAGAGATGCCACTTCCCTCTCACATCCAATCTAGCTTTCCTCCTGCAGTGTAGAGTAGATTTTAGAAATGCTGACTAAAACGCAAGTCCAAAACAACAAGAAATTCACTAACTCCATCCTCAGAAAATAAAAAGTATAATGGAAATTCTGCCAAAAGGACTTGTGTTTCACTGCCTTTTCCAACAGAGACAATGACATCAAAAACATTGTTTTCGTGGACAGCAGGAAAAAGGAGCAAGTATATTTTCCAGTTACTTGAAAGGAAAACATATAATTGACAGCTTTCACTTTCAAGAATAGGGTCCTGAGCAGCAGTTCAACAGCTGTTCCCCAGAAAAGTCCCACCAGTATGTGGGCTGCTGGATAAAGTGTAGCTGCATACTGGTATGTATCTGGAAACAAACAATTAGAACTTGGCCTTTCCTAACAGCCTGCAGCCACGGCATCTTAGAGAAAGTAAATGAATATGATCAGCAACAAAAACAACTCAAAGACTCAATGCCATCAGTCTCCCAAGGTAACGAGCTTCACTGCCAACAGCACAATGCCTGAGACACAGTCAGATACAGCAGGAACACTGAACAGAAGTATTTTTTTACTGGTAAGTAGCATGCTTTAAAACAGCTGTTACACAAGTACTTTCTTCCCACCATTCCAATTCTGCCTTTTAGTTTGGGGGTTGTTTTTGTTTGGTTGGCATTTTTTTCCATATATATCATGGAGTTCACTCACTTTCTGCTTTATCATGGGTTTATTCTATAGCCTAGTTGGTGCTGTGTTCATTCACAGAATCACACAGAATCACAGAATCCCAAGGGTTGGAAGGGACCTCAAAAGATCATCTAGTCCAACCCCCCTGCAAGAGCAGGGTAACCTAGAGTACATCACACAGGAACTTGTCCAGGCGGGCCTTGAATATCTCCAGTGTAGGAGACTCCACAACCTCCCTGGGCAACCTGTTCCAGTGCTCTGTCACTCCTACAGTAAAGAAGTTCTTCCTGATGTTAACGTGGAAATTCAAAGAATATAAACTTGTTTTGGTTCTAGGATTTCTCTAGTCTAATGTTGGTAAATATGAGGTACTAAGAAGACAAAAGTATTCTATAACACCTATGATAAACCACCTATATCTGTTAAAAATTCAACAGTTGCCTCAACGCTTCCACTAATCTACAGGTAGGCATACCTGCCTATAGCTGATAATCCTAGGAAGGCCTAGATCTGACTCATCAAATAACATCAAAACTGCTTAGCATACTTTGGCACAAGTTACCAACATTACTAACAGCGCTCACAACCTGTGTGTCCCACCCACCCCCCACCCCCCCCAAAAAAAAAAAACCAAACCAACTAAACAACAACAACAAAACCAGAAAACATTATTTAGGCTTTTAGCTTGACATACAAAACATGGGCAAAGATTTCAGCATATAAAGGAAGTGTATACCACTGTATCGTACAAAGTAAAACTCACTTGTCCACGCCATGTAACAGGGAACACTGACCACAGGCATGAAAAGATGGTTACAGTGAAGTAAAAAACCTCTTGCCCAGCCATGACTTCTCTCACGTCAGACTCTTCCTGCAGTATCTCCTCAAAACTCCTCTCCTAGTTTATAGACATATAAAAGTAAGAACCCCACACCTGAAAGACCAAAGGATAGCTGGACACCGGTCATTTCTCAAGGCATGGTTCACTTTTGCTTTTCCTTTAGTATGCATTACCATTGAAAATTAACTGTAGGTCATTTTCATTTTTTAATGATTATTTCATTATAGCACAGAGATGGTAAATACAGCTCACCTTCTGGCTTTGCACAGTACGAGAGCAGATCAAGAGAGCTGTCAGAAGGAGTGATTCTTTTCCAACCAGCACATTCTTTTTAGAATGCCAAGTGGAAACAGTTGGGATTGTTTTGAGGGAAGGAGGAAGGGAGGGGTCAAGAGTGTGTCTAAGGTGACCATTTCAGTAGAATTTATGTTGGTAAGCTGCAAAAGTCATCCCAGCTCTCAACTGCAGGCTCTCTCTCCTCCATCCTGGTAAAGGCTTGTCTGTCAGTTTCCACTTGCTACTCTTAAAGCAGATATTCAATGACCTAGAATACTGAATAGAGAAGAACTGGAAGTATGACTATCTCTCTATATACCCTAGGAAAGCAAAATGGGTTTTTAGCAGCAGCTACCCTTGAAGACATTTCTCCTGACAGGTCTGCTCCAGCCCCATGACTTTATAAATACCTAATCACTGCTTTCCCACACAGTTGCACTAGGTGCCCACGGAGCAGCAGATCTTCCTTCGAAGCTCGAGCTCCTTCTCTCCAACACCACCAGATTTCACACTGCCTGTTCTTGTGCAAATTCACTCCTCAGTATGGCATGGAGTCACACTGAAGCACCTCTACAGCCAAGAGGCTGGCAGGACCCTTCCCTCAGGGTAAACAAAGCTGGATACCTTTGGAGGGCTATCCACCTGGTCACCTCCACCAACTCCACCCACTTCCCTGGGTAGGAACTAACTCACCAGTTCCACAGCTAGTGGGGGACATAATTCATGACATGCACCGGCATGCAGTCTCCATAGGTAACAACCTAAAAATACATGCTTTATTTCCTCAGAAGGAAAAATGAAAAGCCACAGAGAAGTACACCATAATTTTCTTATGAGAATTAGTACAATAGGTGTCTATATTCACGAAGCGAAGCTACTGTCAGAAGTAGAAGCCTGTGCATAGCAGTAACATGCTGTTCTCTAAGGATGCTAATCCTGACTCCTGCTAATCTTGAAGTTACTCATACATACTGTTGGACACAGCCCGGATTCACCTTATGAACCATATGCCACCTAGGACTGCCTGTTACAACTCAAAACAACCTCCCATTCTCTATCTAAATCCTTCTTGTACTATGACAAACAAAAAATAAAGTTTCTCTCCATCTATGCAGTTCAGAATAAGGACAAAATAAACGCTTTTTTCTTCACAACTTTTACAACAGATGTAGATCCTATTTGTTCAATATCTCTGGGAAATAGCTGTTATTAATGCTATCTCAAACAAAGCCAACTTACATCAGATTTACCAAAGACTATTACACAGATTTCTCAAAAGTGATTGAAAGATATAAAATTAAAAGCTTTCTAGCCTACAAAAAAACCCAAGCAATTGCTCATTCTAAGATGTAGGCATTTTTATACCTCTGAGAGTGTGAAAAAGCAGCAGGCACCTCTTAGGAATCTTTGTTTTGATAACTACTTAATATTGCTGTGATTGCCTCAGAGAAGACCATGAGAACGCATGCAACATCAGAACACAATTTAAGAATACTGTAACCTAGAAAACTCAGATTTTACTTTAAGAATACATAGAAAACTTGTCCCCTCAGAAATTTAAACAAAAAGATAAAAAATTGCCTGGAAAGTAAAATATTCTTTACTATGTGAGCATTAAAACTGTAAATAGCTTTTCAAATTAAGTTAGTAACTTATTATTTCACATCCATACAGAGATGTATTTTAGCATCTTCTCATGTGTCAGTGAACTTGTCTTATAATATACATTCCATATACTACCCTTCAGGAGCCAATTCCCTGCAACTGCACTTAAGTTTGCTACATAATATTAATGCATAAAAGTTCTAGTGTTCCACCTAAAGAAAGCAAATATCATTCCCATTTTATCATATGGAAAATGTTGTGTAACTACAGTAGTACTGTGGCTTCATTATGGCCTCTCTATAACTACCTGAAAGGAGGATGGAGCCAGGAGGTGACTGGTCTCTTCTCCCAAGTAACAAGTGACAGAACAAGAGCAAACAATCTCAAGCTATGAGAGGGGAGGTTTAGAGTGGATAAGAGGAAAAATTTCTTCACCAAAAGGGTGGTATTAGAACAGGCTTCCCAGGGAAGTGGTGAAGTCATCATCCCTGGAAGTGTTCAAAACCCATGTAGCCTTTAGTGACACGATTTAGCAGTAGTTCTGGGGTAACAGTTGGGCTTGATGATCTTAAAGGTCTTTTCCAACCTAGCTGATTCTATGAAAGGACAGCTGCAGAGAATAGAATAAAATCTAGACCCAAACAGTAGATTTTACTATTTCTCAATATTCATATTGCAGTTAGCTTCCACTCACCCACTCCCACTTAAGTTTTCAGTCTCATAGAAGAAACACTTCTTCACAGACATCCAGACAACTGATTTTGCTATTACCAAAAAGAAATGAGAAGTCTTTTTTACAGCATTCTTGCTATGTGAACACTGGCTCAAACAAAAAGGTTAAATGAGAGCTCCTCCAAATTCAAGTTCCATGTCTAAGAGCCAAGCCATCCTTTTATTATGATAGAAAATATACAAAATCAATTACCTTTCTATACTGAAAATGCAAACAATGTGCATTTAGAGAGGCAAATGGAAAAAAAAATACATCTTTATTATATAAGTATCTTTTATACAAAAGAATCTTTCCCGTTCAAAAGGCTTTATAATCTCTTTCATACAAAGTGTGAGTTTTAAGCACAAAATATAAAGACAGGAAGGATAAGTTCCTTCAAGGATAAGTTTTGTTCAAGACAAAAGTAATTTAAATGACTAATATAATTTGTGGGACTGAATTAAAAAGAACCCGATTAAAGAGGTTAACAGAGGAAGCAATATGACAAATTCAACAATAAAAGAAAAAAATTCTAAGTAGTCTCAATAAGAAATTAATTTTTAATTTCTTCAGCCTGGAGAAGAGAAGGCTGCATGGAAACCTCATAGCAGCCTTCCAGTATCTGAAGGGGGCCTACAGGGATGCTGGGGAGGGACTATTCATTAGGGACTGTAGTGACAGGACAAGGGGTAACGGGTTGAAACTTAAACAGCAGAGGTTTAGACTGGATATAAGGAAGAAATTCTTTACTGTTAGGGTGGTGAGGTACTGGAATGGGTTGCCCAGGGCGGTTGTGAATGCTCCATCCCTGGCGGTGTTCAAGAAGCCTTGAGTGATATGGTTTAGTGTGAGGTGTCCCTGCCCATGGCAGAGGGGTTGGAACTAGGTGATCTTGAGGTCCTTTCCAATCCTAACTATTCTATGATTCTATGATTCTATGACATAATGTCCAACATTAGATGCGTTTTGGAGGATTTTAATAAGAATTTGATGTAATCTGTCTCCACAGACTGAAAGCTCAGCAGCAGCTGTACCTGTGAAGGACATCCTCCAGTTCAACTTCATTAGAAAAGAATCCAGACTCTGCAGAGCAAAACGCAATTCAATAAATGTGGAAGAGAAGAAGAGGTACTTCAAAAGCACAAGCCTTATCCAGCCTAAAATGGCAATGCAGGCATATCCTAGAAGTTAGAGAGACCAAAAGGAATACTATCCCTCTGAACTAGAAAAGAATAAGGTACTAAATTCAGGGTTTGGCAATAGAAGCAAAGTATAAACAGAGTGTGTTGAGAGCCAGAAGTGAAACTACAAATATTGAAATGAAGATTTTCTTAAGGCTGCTTCCCCTTCTTATAATCTGGTTTGAAAGACAAGGTTTATGTAATTGTTTAATACATAATGACATTCAAGAAGTAATATGACGGTAAAACAAGACTTCATCACACAAAAGTGCTGTACAGTTTGGAATTTAATGCCTGTTTTCACCTGTTACTAACATTTTGGAAATTGGTATATTTTTTTTTAAAGGGGCATTTTAGTCACTGATTTGCATGTTCTGAATTAAACAATGAAGTTCAGTATAATAGAATCCATATACAATAAATGGCATTAAGATACTAATTAGCAGTTCCCTAAGCTACACCTGACACACACTGAATCTATGACACTATTAGGAATATTACAAGTGCTGTGGAAACCAAATTTTATTTCTTTTTTTCTTCCTTACATGAACAGTGCAAACCAGTGACTGGTAGGATTTTACCTATAACAAACTATTAGGATAAAGGTTTAGACTCAATTTATTTAATGAAGAGGATTATTATCCTTGCTTATTTTGGTTAGATGGTTGTATCCGGTTAAACAATGTTCAAAAGTCTACGACTATACAAACTAGTAACTACAACAGAACTTAGAAAGCTAGGGCAGTGAAGGAAACGTGGCAGGATCAGAGAACAGATCATGTTCTTGAGGGCTACCACAAGGAATTGGTAACATGATTATTGGAGCCCATGCAAGACCAGGACCAAGCTGAATCCAGCTGAATCCTAGCAGACCAGCTAAGCAAGCATTTAACAGACTCCATTCAGTGCTGCTACGGCTGTATCCTGTCATATAAAATCTAAACTCTTCTCCATCTTCTATTCATTGGTGTGTCCCGAGCAGCTGGAATTTGACAATGATGACAGTGCTTCCTCTTAGCCAACATTTTCAAAATCGCTTCCACAGTCTTTATGAAGAATATGGTAATTTGCTCATATTTCCATGGAGGGAAGGTAATATTTAAATGCAAGACAGCATAAACAAGCAATTAGAAGAAGTGGAACAGCACTGACCACTCAGTTCCACACCTGCCCAAACGTATCCTCACAATGCTCTGCATTAGAGCGGAGATCACTGAAGTGATCTGCAATGGGCTACCTAGTATTCTTATTAATGGCAACCTTCAGAAGCAGCTGGAGTATCACTGTCCATATGGAATTTTTCTGATGCCTGTTTCACTTTTTTTTTATAATGGCCTACTTACTTTGTCTCTCCTTTGTATCAGGATAATATTCAACATTTCTCCTCAGCTTTTCACTGAGTCAACTACACAGTCAATCTGACAGCTGAATTATGTATGGCACTGCTGTCAGTCTCAGAGATACAAATGTCTTTCTCCTAGAGCCAACAACCTCAAGCTATTTAGCACCAAACTTACACAACAATAAGCAGCAGTAACACCATACCTCTACCTCCCCAACACCCCTACTAGCAATTAATATCTTTTTTTTTCCCAGCCTTTCAGATGGACAGCTCTATCCAAATTTTGCTTTAAGAGAAAAGGGAAGTCAGCCTAAAAATCAGCACATTTGCATCCTCCATCTCACTTTCATACCACTTTGCATAAGGCTGATGGCTCATTATAATTAAACGTTATCCTCAGAAAAAACTCTTCATAAAACAAAGCATGTCAATTTAAAAAGTCATAAATATTTCCGGGAAGGCTCTATATATGTGAGCACTGCCACCCTAGGCACTTGGACTTGGCAGCGGGACAGTTCATGCATAGGTGGATTAAAAAGCAAGGGCAGTGAATGGGTCAGATGCAGAGGAAGCGCTGGTCACTTCATTTATTTACCTAATCTGCTTGGCCACTGCTGGCCAAGTTTGCTCTTGGAACAATGAGAAAGGCCAATTAATTTATCAATCTGTAGTCCTCTCTGCTATAACATATTTTCCCCTTGCCAAGAAAAAACGTGTCCATTATCAGCCAGGTCCCTGTCCTCCCAGGCAGCTTGTGCAGCTGTATAATTACACTTCTTCCCTTGACAACTTGCATGATTGTTTTCCTAACAGTATATTACTTCGTTAGTACTTTCCAATATACGTTATTTTTAAACTGTCACTTTTGCCCAACTCATCCCAATTCGCACTCGTCTGTTTATCATAACAATCATTAATAACTGTCACTCCACGCCATCAATTTAACGAACTCACTCCCTCATTAGCATGTTCTAGCATTTGTTCCGTAGAAAGGCTGATTATTTTCTACAACAGGCCAAGCCAATTACTTTAGTGAAATGGAATCACATTAATCAAAACTTAACAAGGTGGCAAATTTAAAGATATCAGATTGCAAAAGACAGCATAACTAATATGTCAATGTCAGAGATACTACGTAGGTATGCAGCAGCTGTACTAAATATATCTCTTCAGGAAGGGCACATGAATTTTGACATTTCATATGATCTGACAACTACCAAAGTGATATTAGAAGGCTGGAGGCTGGGCTGAGCTGCTCCTGATGACTTCTGTAGATTCTGGCAAGGGCAACAAAGAAATGCAGAGACAGAGAAGAAAAAGGAAATGGTGACCACGCATGTCCACAAGGCCTGGTAGATGGCACTTTATCATGGCCCTCTATGCCAAGACATTTTCTTTTACACTTTAAATGATGATGCTCATCAATTATACCCTGACAGCTGCAGAAGAACCAGCTGTAAACTTGCAATGTCCAGCAGTGTGAAAACATGCTGACACAACAAATACATATTAGTTTTTACCTTCCGGTCTACACTGCAGAAAGGATGGAACATGCAGCACCATTTTCCTTTTAAAGAGAAAGTTCAATCTTTTATTTGTCCCTGTTACTTCTTAAGAAGCTTTTAAGTCAAAGAGCCTGCATCCAATTCCTCACACAATCCATCAGCTGAACCATTTCTAAATACACTGGGGTTTACGCAACAGCAGAAGGTGTGCACTCACCATTAGTCGTTACCAGTGGGCAGGAAATTACAGCTTTATTAAACACATCTTTGGTTTTCCATATAAATAGTAACAAATACTTGTAGCTCATTAAAAAATAATAAAAAAAATAAAAGTGGGCCAAAATATCCCAAGGCTTACAACTTCCTTACAACTTCTGCTGTATAATATTATTAGGCTTCATGATATCATACAGTTCAAGAAATTGCAGTGATTCATTTTTTACAACTTAAATAGCTATTTGCTTCAGTTGCCAGGTTGACCATGATAAATGTATATGATAAAAAAGAACAAAGAAAAAGGCCAGTTCTCATAAACCTACAACATTAGTCAATGTATTAACCCATTCCTTTCTAATTGTTGGCATTTTAGTGTTCATCACGAACAACTTTGTTCAGTTTAACCTGTGTTCTATTAAACATTTGGATTTTCATTAGCTCTAATTTGCCAGAACTTTCAAAAGGTACCAGTACGGCATTACCAAATTTAACATCAGAGGAAAGCAAGACTAAAAATGAACCTCAAATGATCAAAGATTCCCTCATTCATCCCATACATGTAGCTATAATCACTTTAAGGCAGTCTGCAGTCAAGATTAAAAATTAAAAAATAAAAAAATAAACAAACTAAAAAAATAACCCTCCTGAGAAGCTGCATTCATTTGCTCATTCCCACGTTTACAGTGTTTATTGTGTGAAAATTTCTCCTTAGGTTCAGCCTATATTCCTCTTGCTACAATGTGAGCACTGTTTCTTATTCTTCCTTTGATGAATCTGCAGAACAGTTAATGAAGAAAAGGCAGTGGTCATTTTTCACATATTTGCTTACATATACCTCATCCTCCAAATATATAAACCTATCCAAACTTAATTTTTTCCCATTTCACTTATAACAGCCAAAAATGCCATTTTGATTTTGAAGATAATACCGTAATGCAGATACTAAAGTAATTAGGATTTTTGCCAAAATGTGAAATTAACTCACTAACACACTTAGCCTGCTTAGAAATACTTGTCCCATGTGATATCAACTGGTATTTATTGGTTCATTATTTCTAATTAAATTCAAATGACACATTAATATATATTATACCTTTATCCGAGAGGTGTCATAACCTAAGGTTTAACTGTAGGATGAATTTATCAAGAAAAACAAGAGTGAGAGACAAGAAGTGCAGATGGTTTTGAGGGGCACTTTGCTGATACAACTAACTGTCTCCAAATGATGAAACCTTCTTTTAATTGGTATTTTTATGATTATAGGAAAGTGAATAAGCTCAATAAAAACAGAAACTAAAACACTATCTCATTACACACTTGAGAACACATCAACAGATTAATTACATTTTTATTCTGGATTTTCTTAATCCAAGTCAACCTATATCTATAGCATTATTAATCTCAAAGGACTTCAGCAGGTCCTGACCAAAATACTTTACATCTACTACCAAAGTTCAAGTAAGTACCACACTAAACACTGTAAGACACGGATACCTAACAGTTTCAGAAAGAAAAAGTCATAATGTATTTTATAGTTAACCAAACACTAAAGAAATTTTGGCTTTGATAAAATGCAGCTACTCTGCCTGAAGCATCCATGCCCCTAGAGCAGAATGACCTGACATGTTAAGTAGAGAGAGGATTTTCAAAAGCCCATATAAAAACATCTTCTTTCTCAGTACTCTAACACTGCTAACAATTCCCAGCCTCTGAACAAAGTGTAGTGCAGCAGTAATTGCACTGTATGAAATACCAACCTGAGACAACACTGAACCCTCTGGGTCAGACTTTGGTGCCTAATACCCATGGACATTGACTGAGAATCCATTTCACTATGTGTTAGGGCATCTTCCCCGCATATTAAATATTTAGGTACCAAGACTACGTGGTGTTTCCACAGTTTCACTGTGCCCAGGTAACAGAGAAACATGTATTGCTGGAACAATAAATATAAGTGCCTATACTGAGCCTTTATACCAACTTCCATTTCAAGTTTTTTATAGACAACCTATAGCATACAGGCATTAAATAGACAACATGAGGTTCACCAAACCACTCTTTGCCAAACAGCTGAATGAGAAGCAGACCTGAGGTCACAGCAAAAACAAGCACCATTATCATAAAAGGTGCATTGCCCCCTTTTCTCCACCATTCAATACAGAACTTTTTTAAAAAATACTACTCTAAGGATAGAAATGTGTGTTAAAACAACAGTCTACACTAAAATAATGGATAAATGTCTCAAATTATTATCAGTAACTATTGCAATTGAACTGTATTTTATTAATTTGGTTATTGCTTAGAAGACATCCTCCAAGGCAATATATTTGTATAGCTTTTCCTCTTGGCTATCTTATTCTTTCATATCAACTAATTTCCAAAGATGACAATTTGAGCTAGGCTTTGCAATGGTTCTCACTTTGTACGAATAAATTATGCATAACAACATAGCTGCCTCTGTTCACAACCATTCAAGACAGCATATATATTCTTGTCTGAGGAATAATAATTTGGAATTGACCTGCTAACTATAAAAGTAAAAAACAAAGTTCTCTACTACAGATTATGCTAAAAGCTCCATTGTCATCCATTCCTGTGCATCAGTTAGTTAGAAGTGCAGCATTAACAGACACTTGTCTTTTTTAAACCTTACACTTGAAACTGCTCTCACAAAAGATGTGGTGTACATATTAAATGAGCATGATGAGTATGAACATTACAGCAATTGAAGTAAAATTTAATTTCTGTATTGTGAATGATCCAGTTCTGTTAAGATACACGTAAAAATTTAGCTCGTGCTTTTTCACTGCATGCTGCATGGTCTGTCTAAGATTAATCCCACAAGAGGTTTTTTTTATTTCCTATTCTGCCTATCTTTCATCTTCACCCCAGACTAAGCAGATGGATGTGAATTCAAAGTTTTCTGATCTTTAGCACAAGTTATGGAGGGTTATCTTTGGCTGTATATCTTTCTGCTGGCAGCACTCCCTTGGTGATGAAGGATTAACCACCACAGCTGTCTCTTCCTAGAATGATGCAGTGCAGCGCTCCTCAACACGACAGCATCACTTAATCTTAATGTCCGCTCTTCCAGTGCAGCCGCGCAGGACAAAGCCAATCAACATCAGATGCCACCAAGATGGACCTACTGCTTGGCCCTGGAGTCTTTCACCCTCGCACACCTATTAATCAACATCATCCAGCCCAATCCTAGCGTTCACTTCTTTCAAACCACAGTTTAAGCCAGGTTTTATAACAACAGACTGATATAGAAATCTAGCCAGATATAAAGTATGCATAAGCAGAAGTATAGAGCAAATTCAAATCAAGTCTTAAACCTCGTTACTTACAAAGCAAATGTGTTTGCTGCATTTTAAAGCATAACTACCTGGATTTCTACTTTTTGCATATTGAAACTCACTAATAAGAAAAGCCGCCTCTTATCTTTCATGCCTCCAAAGTCTTAAGATGGCATAACCACAACATCTTGAGCTCGATGTTTTTACTAGAAATTGTGCTAACCCACAAATACAGAATGCACATAGCTAAAAGTTCCTTCATCTCAAACAAACAATTCTGCAGATGCATATTATCTTGCCAAGATTTATTTTCTCTACTTCAACCTATTGTATGCAGACTGTTCAGTATTTTTGCCTACTCCCCCCAGTTTCAGAGCAATTATAACATAGCTGCTCCCTTTATTTCCCAGCCCCCTTTTTTAAAACTAGCAAGTTCTCAACAGCAAATGCAATAAAACAGTAAATTATTGCTAGAGTTTACTAAACAAATGCAACCTAGTTAAATTTAGAAAAATCTTCACTTTTGCTTACATTTGCAATTTTACTGCTGAACTACTGGTATTTCTTACTTATGCAACATTAAAATGTATAAGAAATCCTCTTGTGTGCTATATGCAGCAACCACTCTTGATTTATAATACCCAATTTAGAAAAAAACCCACAACTAAACCTGATTTAAATCACAGATTACTCTGTAAAACACAAGCAAGGAACTATTCCAAATCCTAAATGTAATTTAAACATATTTATATTTTACAGTGATATATTTTCCCCCATTCCTTGTCTTACTACTGTAAACTTTCTGTAATTATATAAGCAATTTCCCTGAGGTCACAACATTGATCACAGTTATATATTGCTCAAGTATTACAAAACATAACTTGCAATAAAATATTGCTGGACATCACTACATAATTTTACACAAAGAACTGCAAACTGAAGTTCAAGAGTGCTGAATTTGGCAATGGGATGTTTTCGACAGATTATTCATTCCTTTCCTCCTCACTCCACCATTAACTGATTATTGTTGAAATACCACCAAAAACATTAATTTCCCACATCAAGAAACTTACAGGAGAACAGATACGGGAGAGGAGCATATGAAACAGTTTAAATTGGGAGCCAAAGCATGCAATCCCTTTAGATTATTTCTTTCCTTCATTGAAACATTATTATATCAGTCACCCCAAAAAATGTCACAGTGGTATAATACACTGGAAGGGCTCACACTAGAAAACCCCACAGGAGTGCAGCTCAATTTTTAGTGTTTCTGGTTGAGCAAGAGTTCTCACACACTTAATGAGAAGAGAGTTCACAGCTCTCAATGCACTATGCAAATAGATGTTATTTAGGAGCAGTTAGTGTCGGCATGTTGCACAGCTGAGCTGACGCACCAGTCACTGAACACTAGTTAACAAATGCAAGGCTCCCCTTCGGGAAGTTGCTTATAAAAAAGGGAAATGAAGAACTGAAGATAAAGAGAACGATATTTTAGTTCAGTGTGCAAAAGCAGTAGTAATAAAAGGCTGAAAAGCAACCATTCACCACATATATTATACAAACAGAGCAAACCACAACTGTGAGCGTTTGATATTGATCTCCAGTAGGTTTGAGCCAGTTTAGTTCACTACCTATACAAGGAGTTCCCAGAGAGCATTCAGAGTCATCCAAAGATACCAGCAACACACACTTCCTCAACTTACTTTGCAGTTCCTAAATCATAAAATATGATCACCTCACAGACCTGCCAACAGTCACCTTGTTGCAGCCAAAGCAACCTAACTTGTGGATAGATGTACAAAATGAAGGCTCAGTCTATGCAACAAAGCCAGTGTGGAGACTGACAGAATTTCCCAGTGGGCAGTGTGGTCCTGCAGACCCTGCAGGATGAGCTTTTACCACTTTCTGAGACCATGCCACTGCACAGAAAACTTACAGCTCTTTCCTACAGCCATGTCTCAAAACCAATAGTCCAAAATTAAGTTTTGGCAGACTTTAGTTCTTTCTCAATATGCAAGTCCCAGATTCATAAACTCTTTAAACTTACCTTCCTCTCGCTGTAAATCACATCCCTAATGTTTTACATACCTATTATTGCCAGCGAAGATGACAATACAGGAATAGCAGCAACAACACAGTAGCTTTTTTTTGGTCATCCCTCAACACAAAAGTGAACACATTTTACATACTGAATGGAAGTGCCTGCAGCCATCCAGCCTTGCAGCTCCAGATCTCTATTATATTTTTCAAACCAGCCAACTGTCATGACCACAGTATGCTTTTCAGATATTCTACCATCATAAATTTAATAACTTAATTTTGAGTTCTGAAGTCAGTTATTTACACACATACCCCACAGATTTAAAGACAGAGGCCTTTTGAAAACTGAAACCTCTAGAAAAGAAAGAGAAGGACCTTAGGAAAACAATGGACTAAAGCATAATAAAATAATTATTAAAAAACCCAAATACCAGAGAAGCCAAAACTATACAAAGGTTTGACAAATTTATCCAGGGAAAAAGGAACAGACTTGGGTTTTTTGAGAGCAAATTCTGGAATTATTCAACTTGCAGCCCTGTGTGATTTACTTCATCCACGAACAGCAACCGGTTCAAAGCACAGTTAAACCAGGCCCTCAGCTCTTGAAAACAAGCATTTTCTGAGGATTTTTAGCAGGCCACACTTGAATCAAGATCGCATTTTCTGTCATAGCTTTCGCGCTTTAGAGACCAAAATTGCCCCTTGTGAAACCTTGTGCTTCCCTGGCACAATACTCTCTTTTGCAGATGGTTGCAAGGGCTCACTCTTTGAAGGACTGAAATCTAGGGACTATCCAAGACAGCTTATGGATCCATTTGGTCCCATAATTTAAGGAAGAGCCTATAAAAGCTTCTATCTCAGTAACCACCGAACAATTATTTCACATAATTTCCAAACTTCCCAAGTCACTCAGAAAACAGAGTTTGAAATCTCAAGTCCCAGATACTCTGGAAATTTTAGGGACTATTTTCTTTTTCAGAAGGCTGGCTTAAAAAAGAAAAAAAACATCATTACTATCAGACAGCAGACTTCCCACAACAAAAGCTCAGCATCATTATGTGACAAAAGGGGTTAACTTATCAAATCCCATTAAACTATAATCAAGGGCCTTTGTATTCAGCTTATGCCCTTGCTTGCATTTGTCAAGGGATGATAACAGACGGCTTACAAACTCTCTTCTCATTACTAATTCATTTTTTCACACACCTGTTAATTATTAGCAGCACATAATTATTAACAAAAACCACGCATCAAAGAGGTTATTTGGATATATTGTCACCTACATCTGATTTATGCCAGTGGAGAAAACCATAAATATATTTCAATGTGCATGTAAGACTGGGGGGAGGGGGGAACAGACAACAATTTGGGGTATGAGGGAGTTGGGTGGATAGGTGTGGTTTATGCAGCTTTTCTTTATTTTTAAGTGCAAGTTAAAATCATTAACCAGGTAAAGCATTGTCTATTTGTGCTCCCCCACCCATTCTGGATGAACACGGTGAGAGTGTGGTTGTTAAAATTCAGTGGCAAATAAAAACAAAACCCATAGTTAAATAAATCAAGTTTCTTGATACTTGTAGCAAAATAAAAAATAAAAAAAACCCATAAAATTAAATTAAATTTTAAAAAATCCCACAAAAACCACACAACCAAACAACAACAACAAAAACAAACAAACAAACAAGAATCCAGAAGGGATTTTAATTCCAAAGTTTTGGATAAACTACAGTATGGACAGTTAAACCCCTCTATTACCTTTATGAAGTTTCAAATTGCCAGTAATGTTCTCTGTGTCTCATTATAACAGGCTGCTGCAGTGGTCTGTGTTTACCATTGCCTCAAAAAAATATAGAATTCTGTAAAATTAGTTATAATTTCTATAAAGAGCATATGGAGACCCAGTTATACTGCTTAAGATCCCTATCACTTATAAAAGCAATACATAAAAAAAGGCATATTTAAATGTAACTGATGGCTATTCACCTCAAAATACATCATCTTGACAGGAACTCCAGAAAATACATAAAAGGACAACCCACTGACACAGGAAACATAACACAATATTTTGCCTCTATTCGTAAACTTCCACACTGTTTCTCTCCCTGCTTCAAAGACTAAAATTTTGAGCAAAACCATCAGAAATGGAATTAAATTAAAATTACCAACCCCACGGAACCCAGGAGGCTGAAGCATCCTGTGAAAGTGGACCAAATTCCTACTCTTTGGATAGCAAGAAACTAAATCACTAGTGGATTGGTCATGAATGAATGTAATCTGAGCATATGATATCACCTTCCTGGAGCACCAAAGAACAGATGACACAGCTTCTTAAGATGGAGAGTAAGACATTCAAGCATAACATACTCTCCATATATCAACACTGACATGGGGCTAAATTTGGATCTCAGTATTTGAAGCACAGTGTAGGAGACTGATGGAGATCTGAAATTATTAGTAAGTACTTAGAGCACTCACCATTCAAATCATGCTCTCCTGCCCATCCCTTTAAAGAGCGATTCGCTATTTTCATTTCAATCATCACCATGCAGTACACTAATGGTTAAACATCACATCTGAAATCTGATTAAGAGCTTTATTATACCATATTGTAAAATTAGATCAATGCGTTTCTCATTGTAGCTCAGTTGTTAAGCACGAATTGCAGAAAGCCATGCACTTCTGATAGTGTTCTCCCAGAAACACAACCAACTTCACTGGTTAAATTCAAAGTTTTAATACAAAAATCCCTCCTTTTTAATAGGCAGCTTTGAGAGCCATGCACTGTCACTGCAAGGAAACAAAAAAGTTTTGTTGTCACAGCTGTCATCACAGTTGTGCAAACAAAAAGTTGTGCAAGAATTCTCCAGAAATTTGATGTTACTTATAACATCCAGGTTTGGAAGTCCTTATAGAGCTTTTAAATTCTTCTCAAAAGGGTTGATTCAAGATGTACTTTAAGGGTCCATGCAAACCAAATCCAATGCCTCCAAAGTCAGCTTCCTAAATATTTCCTCATCTATAAAGGAAGACACTGCACAGTATCTACTGCCAAACGCTGAGTGCTTTCCTTTCTAGTTACTTGTAATGCAGTTCCATAAGGTAGCGCAGTACTGAATGTTAGGAGAGTTAACATTGCTTGTTAAAAAAGGAACCAAAATCCAGTCTTATGTAACATGAATAAACAACCGTTTTGGCAGTCTCCAAAAGGGAAGAAGGAAAGTAAGACCCTAAACCAATTCCTTTTTAAACCCTAAAGAGTGGTACCAAAAATTGAATAGGGGATAATCTAATTCGTTCTAATATAAGGAATCAAAATAACAGAAATCACAACTAAATTAGAAAAAGTATATAGCAAAGTAACAGCAACAAAAAGAAAACCTTTACTGACCAGGCATCTCTTTTGCGCAAAATACCCTTAGATGTACTGAAGGTTTTTTAAACATATTCCTGTTGAAGTGTTAAGGAAAACTGAAGTTGACACAGTTCTTTCAGTTCTCTCTTTTACTTGAAGAGATTGTGTTCGCTCATTAAAACTCTAACTTGCAAGGGCAAAAAATATTTAAGAAATGAAAACCTCTTCTTTGTTCAAAAGCCTTGCCAGTTTCTGTTCTTAGTGATTTATTTAAATAAAATGTTAAGTAGTAGGTGTTAATAAAATTACACATGTGATAAAATGACTATTCTTTTAAAATCTGATCTGTAATAAATTTTATAAATTCTGATTGCTAGTTATTCAAGCCGTCAAAGCTTTGCCAACAATAGCCAGCAGAGGTCTATTACTGAAGTAGTATTAATATAGACATCATCACCAATTCAAAGCAGATAATAAAGGACTGACACATTTATTATCATTATTAATTAACAGTTTTCTGAGATGGAATTAAATCAATATGCTGCTCTGATATCATTTTAACTAGTTATGCAAATCAAACATTTAGAGCCCATGAAAGGATATAAATGCCATTCAAAATTCACTTCACACTTATTACTGTAATATCAGAACTTTCAGGCTTTGCTAGTAAAAAAAGGACTTAATGCTCATTTAATTACACTCAGACATAAAGCTTATGGAATGAAAGTTGAAATAGCTGATTAGTTAGGAAGTCACAGTAAGGCTATAACACTAGGGATAGACAATGAGATAATAATGTGAAAATGCAGAGCTTTTGCTCAGCGTTGTTCTGGCAGATCCTATTAAAAAGAACAATGACATGTGTAGGAGAAAATGTTTTAAAATTACAAAGTTGAAGAATCTTTCCTAAAGCTAGGAGAAAAAAAGAAACCATTAGTTGTCACTTATATAAATAGAAAAATGCTATGTTAAATCATGTAACATTTTTCTAATTATGCAATTACAATATTTAATCTTTTATATGTGAAATTTTAACTATTTGTCTGCATAAACAACAACATTAAAGAACCTTTTTTGTCAGAATAAGATTTTGATACACTTGCTAACAGAAAATTAGCAACAATCAGCCTGGCAAACAGATCATAACTGATGCCATTGGAGATGACAGCATGACAGATTAAAGAGCCTAGGGTAAGGTCAGCATTGAGACTGAGCTGACTAGCAACAGCAAGCCCTTGGCTAACCACACTGGCCAAATGAGATTAGGTTCTAGTCAACTCCTCCAATACCATGGAAAAGGAGCATCTCTGAAAAGCCCCCATCACAAGGCAAAATGAAGGAGGCTGATAAAGAAGAAAGGAAAAAGACCCAGGAGTCTTTTGATCTTGTGCATCTTTGATCTTTGGTCTTGTGCATCTTTGATCTTTGGTCTTGTGCATCCATCACAAGAGCATTGTGTATGGATGTTGTTTTGCCAGTGTGAAGTATCATCCTTCCACCTAATCCACAGGAGACTTTAACAGGGTTCCCAACAGCTCAGGATCTCACTAGTTCTATGCATTCTGCAATGCAAACAACACTGAGAAAGCTCAGGTTTTGCCTGTTCACTGTGAATATCCATCGAGCTGTAACAACTTTAGAAATTATTACAGGATCTTAACCTATAATTTTCCTGAAGGTGTTAACATATCAGCTATGGTAACTGTACACCTGCCTCACTTTCACAACACTGTACTGGGCTTGAAACTTATTATGGAACTAAGACTGTGGGAGAGGAAGGGAAGTGACAGACTGAAAGCAGTGTCCAATTTTATCATGTTCACAAAATGAAAGCTTTGGCAACCCAGGAAATTTCTCCATTCAATATGCTCCATACGCCAGGGACAATGCTCAGCCCAAGTCTTAAAATGAGCAGTCACAGCATAGATTTATTTTGTGGAAAAAAAAGGATCTTTTTCTCACTGACAAAGTAGGACTTAGAGGATGAGGTAACATTTTTAAGAGGCTAAAAAGACGGATCAGAAAAGCAATAGACTATTTCTACACAGTAAGGTAATGCAGATCTCACTACTCAAAACCATCACAGATTAAAAAGCAATGCATACCAAGAAAAAATGCTGGAATTTTATGAAAATGATAAAAAAGCAACTTGTCAGATTCTTACCATTAATTAACTCAGTATCTAGGTAACTGAAAATACTAGGCTTGCTAACTTACCTGACATCAATCAATAAAGTAAGGGCAACCATGTTCTGTCAAAGGTAAGGGTACAATTGAAGTCTTGTTTCCACATTCTTTCCTGTGTCATTTTATGATTAGTAAGAAGCCTCACTAGTAGCTAGAAGAAAATTTAGACCTATGAACTGAAGAGAAGTGAGTTAGCACTCTCCACAGAGGAACCCATTCTGGCTGACATGTCACAGAATTTTGTAGTTGGCCAGTTCACTAACCTTCAAATCTACTTGGAAAAAACTTCTCTCTTTTGTCTATGCTACAAAATCAGAATATGCCATCCTGTGACTTAACGTTTTATGCACCCTGCCTCCATACATATACTTTAGGCACTAAATAGACATACAAATTGCATGCCAGAATGCATTCACAAGCCTAACTGCTCACCAACCTATTTTCCCTGTTCAACAATAAGGCAGCAGCAGAAGTCTGTCAAACACCAGTCAAACTGTCTGATATCCTCGATCAGTTATCAGGTGAAGAGTACACTACAGACAGGAGGAAGGAGAACCAATCTAGCAGTGCCCCTCTGAGCACACAAAGCAGTTGACAGCCATTTTTTTATAGTCTATAATTGGAGTATTTTACTTGTTGACGATCCACGCTTTCAAAATGATTTGGTTTAGATGAGACTTTCTTACCAAGGCATTTCCTAAAGGCACTCTTAAACGTGCTAGTACCCCCAGAAAGACTTGTATAAATATTTGCTGGCTTTCTCTCTGGTATGGAATGGAAAACACAACTTCTTCCACAATCCACACCTTGTCACCACTCTGAAAGTAGAGCTATAATTATCTCAAAAGTTAAAATTATGAACAGCTGCTCAGTTTGGAGGTAGTGAAAGGGGAAAGCTTTGCACCATGCAAAGAATTGGAACAGCTGGGTAAAGTCTTACCTACTTTTAAAATTGCCATCAAGCCTATAACAGAGACAGTCAAGTGATAGCACCTTTGTGACAAATACTTTGTCTATTGCCCTCAGATCTGTAATGCCATATAGCACCTCAGAAAGAGGGAACAATTTGTCACCAAGAAGGCTGATGCTGTGCACTACCCATTAGGTTGAGACTCAAGGATCTAAAAAATTTGTGTTTTTTTCAGTAACTGGGGTGGGGGATGTTACTAAACAAAAGAGCTATCGACTAAAGCCCTTCTCTGAAAGTGGGGAACAAAGCAAATTGGGTATTTTGACTGCAGACCTACTCACCAAGTAAATATCAAATTATTGTCATAAGCCCAAAAGAAGCATTGCTACCACCATAGCTAGCAAGCCAGAAATAAGGATGAAACGGGGGAGTTGGAGCAGGGGATTTCTAAACTCAAAAGAATACAATACAATTTGAAGACTCACCTGCAATAAGAGTGAAGTTGTGCTGCTCCAGACACTTTGCTGAACCTAACACAGTATAGATTGTTCATAGAGATGTAATACAGAAGAGAGAAGGAAGGGTTTTCACTCAAGCATCTACATGAAACTCTGGGTTGGTAAAGGGAAATGAAATCTTAGCAGGTGTGGGGAACACCTTCCTCAAAAACCTGTGTTCCATTTGAAAGTATTGTTTTCTGTAACAGTCCAAAAGGTAGAAAAGTGAAGGAAGGGGCATTTACAGTAGATTGCCAATACCTAATGTAGGAATCTCACTGCAACTGTGTACTTCCCCCATCTTCATGTCAGAAAAAGAGAGAAATGTTTTTTTCTGTATCACTTCCCTCAAAGATAACTTTCTCACAGAAAACCGGCATAGGAAATGTGGTATTCTCCACACAAGCTGAAAAATTACATTGCTAATTCTTAGGGCTTTCATCTTGCAAGTTCCCTTTGCTAAAACAAAACCAGTAGGTAACAACTTGGTGGGAAAAACCCAAGTTGAATTTTGTGTGGAAAGATGGTAAAAGGAATACACACAATGCAGCAAGCATATATAGAAAAGAAACACTACAGGTTGGGGTTTTTTTCTTCATAATGTCCCACTCAGTTCACAATTAAATAGGATATTAGCTGTATAAATACAAGCAAATACAGGCACCAGTGGCATGAAAGAAGTAATAATCTTTCATTAAAAAAAAACAACCCCATCTCCCCCTCCCAAAAAAGACAGGCAAACAAAGACCCACAAAGGACAGCAGTGCTGCTCCTCTCAACTCCTAAGAATCCCATTCAAGCACCTACTTCTTCTGCACACAACAGTAGAGCCAACACAAGTAAAAAAGTGTTTTAGTACAAAAGCTTCTCTAAGCTCGAAGGTCAAGCTAAAACCCTGCTTAGGTCAAAAGGGACAATGAAATGCCAGATCTCTTCCTGTCACTCAGATTTCATTATAAGCCTATCACCCCCTGAATAATCATTCAGCTCATCTGGCAATTCTTGGCAAAAGAAGACCCCAAACTGGAACAAATCACGTTGGCCAACACAGCAAGCATTGGCAGAGCTGAATACCAAACGCAGCAATTACTTCTCAATACCTCTGGTCTAGGTTGCTTGCAAGCTAAGTACTTTTCTTACATGAGCACTATATTCACAGAGCAGGAACAAAAAAATACCTGCCATTTCACCTCCAAATGAGATCACTTATGAAGATATCAGCACTGGGCCTGATATTAATCCTGGGGGACCCCACTAGTGACAGGTTGCCAGTTGGAAAAGCAGCTATTTGCCACCACCCTCTGGGTGCATCCTGTCAGCCAGTTCCCACGCACCAGACACACCACTTATCTATACCACAACACATCATTTTCTCTAGGAGGAGACTGTGGGAAACCACATTGAAAGCCTTGGAGAAATCCAGGTAGACAATGTCCACTGCTCACCCCACATCAGTCAGGCAGGTTACTTTGTTGTAGGAGATCAGGTTAGTCAAGCATAATTTGCCCTTCATGGATTCCTGCCAGCTTTACTCAGTCACTTCATTTTGACTTATGATAGATAGCCTCCAGGAGGATTCATTCCATAGCTTTCCCAGGGACTGAAGTAAGACTGCTGGGCCTACAGTTTCCTGGATCCTACTTTAAACCCTTCTTGTAGATGGGGATGGCATTTGCCTTCCTTCAGTCTTCTGGGATGTCCCCCAATCTCAATGACTTCTCAAAGATTATGGACCGCAGCCTTGCAACAACATTAGCCAGGTCTCTTAACACCCTCAAGTGTCAGTGCCCACAGATTTGTAGGGTTCAAGCTCCTATAATAGTTCACATGCCAAACCTTCCTTCACTGATGGTGGGTGTGTATTTGCATCAGCCTGGATTTTTGTTCCCAGGTCCTACAGCCCATCAGTGCTGCTAAAGACACAAGGTGAAGAAAGTGTTGAGAATCTGTGCCTTTTCAGTGCCGTTGGTGACTAATTCATCTCTCCTGCTTAACAGAAGGCAAGTATATTCTGCTCTGTTTCTGCTTGTTGTTTACCTACCTGAAGAACCCTTTCTTCTAGTTTTTGACATCTCTGGAAGATTTGAAATTGAGCTGAGTTTTTGCTTTTCTAACTCATTTTCTAAGACATCTCTGCACACCCTGGCAATGCCCTTGTAGTTCTCAACAGGTATTCTTCTGTGCTTCCATTTCTGGCACACTTTTCTTTTAATTTTGAGCAGACTCAGAAGCTCACAGTTAAGCCAAAGGGGTCTTTTGCTCTGCCCACTTCCCCTACCTTTAAAGAGGGTAGGCTGGTTTTGTGCTTCTAGGAGAGCATTCTTTAACAGTTACTAGCATTTACTAGCTCCTTTATCCTCCATGGAAACTTCCCATGGAATCCTCTCTCTTGGATTTCGCTGGCTATGGGAACGTTCTGTCCACTGCAATGCAGCTCCCAGCCACAGGACCTACTACTACCACAGCTGCATGCCTTGATGACTGAGATGCTGCAACACCACTCTGTTACACACTGTCGGCCCACTCAGGATGCAAACCTGGAAACCACAGTATGGTTGCAAGCTAACTTAATGGTAACAAGGCATTATTACCATTAACCCCTGGTCACTCTGCCTAGAAGCTCTGCAATAGCTGTCATTCGGAACATCCTTTCTCTAGCCATCAATGCATTTTTCCATTCTTCTTCAAATGAAACACAAACCAAAACAACAGTGTTATTTAACTTATGTTTCATTTTGAGTAACTATTTTGATATGACAATATTACCAGAAATAATACTCTTTATAGTACTGCAATCCGGACAAATAATGTTAGCAGATGTACTCATCAATAATCATGAAATAGTAAATTTACCTGGATGCCTGTTTCTTACATTATCAAGCAACTTAAATGTTAATGTGAATGCCAGTACCATCATCCTTTTTTTCACAGAGAACTGAGCATAGGCAGGTTAAGTAACATGACCAGGATGACAAAAAAAAAACAACAAAAAACCCAAAGAAGGAATATACATGAAGACACAGCATCAGTTGTCATTACAAGGGACACTTTTACACAGAAGAGTCGTATCTTTAATGTAATTCTAGAGAATACGTAGTCTTCTGATTCCTCACATGAATTTTAACAGTACATGCACTTTCTGGAGTCTGTGAGTCCAGCTAGATTATTATTAGTCCTGCTTTAGTAAGGAAGCAGCAATATGATTCTTCCCTGACAAGAAATACCAGCATAATTTATTGCATTATTACTCCTCTGAACTGAAAGCAATTAATTACCTCCAGCAGGATGCACAAATGAAAATTCATCAGAGAAATGTGATGAAAAATGTACCTACTGCTTTAAAATAATAGGTGCTTAATGGTTTTTTGTTTGCTAGCTAATGTAGAGCATCTTATAAACGACTAAGGATTGGTTATCAGTTGCAAAAACAGTTTTTCCTCCCTTATATTATTCTATCATCCATGATCTTAAAGCAGAAAAAGAAAACACTGCCATACTCACAACAACAACCAACAAAAAAAATCTTATTTTTCCCCATTATAAAATTGGTGTTATGTTTGTATGCAGATTATATGACAAATTATGCATGGATTCATACTGTTAGCACTTCCTTTTGTTATATACCATCAAACCCAAACTAACAACTTCGATGGAAAAGTTGACAAAGTTACTCTGCACTTGCACAACACAGAACACTCCTGTGTGTTCTATAGGAAGGAAATGCAAAGTGTGGTTGAAAGAAAAGAGAAAAGATAATCTCGCAAACACAGATCAGACTGTATTTTAGAAGGCTAGTATACTTAAGTACCTACACACACAGTGAAAACCTTCCTGCAGGTTCAAAGTAACAGGAAAATAACAGAAGTGTGTTATGCTAATACATTGGGCATGTACATTAAAGATAGCCACAGACCTAAATTCATTACGTTTATTTCAGCTTTTCAGAATTATTCACATCTGTACGACTCAGTAATTGTTTCTTCTATAAAGTTATTGGAGTAATTTTGCTCTGTATATTCCCGATCAATTCCTCCTCTCAAGGGCACAGTTGAAAAGTGATATTTGAAAACGGTCCCTGATAGATTGCATGGTTAGTCAGCAGCAGAGACAAACAACCTAATCCAGTGTAAATTAGTTCGGCTGCCAGCAATAGTTTTATACAAAGATGTAAATTATGTTGTCAAAATCAGTCGCTTTCTAGCTTGCTGCTCAGCTAACAAGAAACCACTTTGGCTGATAAAGATGAACACGAAGCTTTTCTCGCTTACAAATTTGCAAATCTGCCACTTCAGCATTCTGTTAGCCACACACAAAACAGGCCCACATAATTGCTTCCTTTTTTCTGCAGCGGTATTTCTCTCAGCTCTATTTCTCTACACAAAAATACAAATAAAAATCATAAATAGAATTTGAAAAGTGTAATGGTCTTGAAAATTTTCTTTAAAAAAATGGCAACCAGGACAGCCACAATCACCTACTTCTAACATTTCCAGCAAGATTGGTAAGACATGATACGCCAATGCAAATATCACCCAGTCACACCAACAGTTTAGGAGATTTACTGTGTAAATGTGGCATTTGCAGAACTTCTGAACACAGCATAAATGTCTTGATAAAGGGAAAATACACGCATCTATTTTAATGTGAGCTAAAGTGTCTTTTGAACTGCTCTGGCTGACAACGATCCATCTGTATCTATTACTTTGCATGTTGTTGTTAAGACTAGAAAATATATATGTTATTATTACACCAATCTGACCACTTTATATGTAAACTAGATAGATCTAACATTTGTATGAAAATAATAATGCATTATAACTGTAATTATATCCAGTACGAGTCAAATAAATAAATTATAAATTACAATTACCCTTTAAAGTTGCTAGTCACACTATTTGCTTTAAAATTAATTGCAGGTGCTCCTGAATGTTTTATTACAGCCCCAAAGTTGTATATTGCAAAGAACCATACAGATGATTCCTGTTTATTTGTTAAATTAAAGCTTTGTTGGTAAAATTACAGCTTAATTAATATTATGGGTACTGTATAACGAAATAGTTTACCTTGTGCATAATTTATTTCCACATGCATATCTCAGTACAGACCCATTACAGCTCTAAGGCAGCTAAAATAAAATATTCCTCCTTTGCTGGCATTTTTCTAAATAGCAGTTCACTAAATCAATATTATTCACTTGGTATTTTTAAAAGCAGTGTATCTTAATAATTACACAGCATTAGAGTAGGCAATAATTTCACTTGCTAAGCATATTAAATTTAGCAAACCATCAGTCAAATAGTTTGTTCTTCTTCAGAATTTGTAAGCAGAGAGTGAGAGAGTTTGGAACCATGTTACTTTGGTATAAATGTCACATACAGTTTGAGACTGTGTATGTGACTCCCTAAGCAAGCACGGTGCCATATATCTTTATTAGCTTCATTGGTCAGTGCAGTGACCAGTTGTTTATACTCATTACGCAAGACAAGGTGAACCATTTGGCACAGACCACATTCATGGCTAAAAACATATGACTTTGCAGAAAATAAGAATTGTAGAAAAGCCTGCACACAGTGCTTTGCAGACATACTACCAGAAGAACATTATTTATTTATTTCAATGCTCTTTCAGGCTTCCAGTTCCTCTGATAAGCCAAGGCAAACCTTTTGTGGCCTGATTTTTACCTTGATTTAATGTAATAATAATAGTAATAATTTCACTACTGTTCATCGCTAGAGAATTCTGTGGTAAAAAATAAATAAATGTGTTAGTTAAACCAAAAGAACAATAATCCACTAGCTAGATGGATGTTATTTAAAAAAAAAAGAAAAAAGCAAGTAGTACATGCAGACCACTGTTACTGAGGTTATTCTTCATGCTTCCTTACTCAGTGATTGGAATACCATCAAACTGGTGATCTATTGAAGCAAATTAATTTGAAAAATTTAAAGATTCAGCTATTTTTTATGCATTATTTTGATTACTGTACCTTGTACCACCATGAGCAGACATTTCTTTCATCACACAGAAAGGAAATAATTTGTCTCTAAAGGGAGAAAAGATTCGGTTGTTTTTTCCACACTCTTCTTTATTGCTATCACAAGATAATCCATAACATATTCTAAACTGTTATTCCTGAAGTAAGAAAGCATACCTGTGCCCAGGTGTTAAGAAGGTGGACAACCAAGATCAGAATAAGGAATTAGGCATGTATAAACACAGTTTCCTCTCTGAAAATTCCTGATAAACCAGGGCTGGTTTATTAAAAGAATATCTCTTCCATGCCAGCTGACTGATGTTCACCGACAGTCACGGGATAGAAGCAAATCTGGTAATAGTCATGCTTCTGTGATTTTTCCTTCCTGATGTTGAAAATGAGAAGATTAACTGCAGGAAGGACTAAGAGTACAGAGTCCGTGTTATCATGACTTAGGCAATCTCCTTCTGACAGGAGAAGCAAGAGACAAGAGTCTGGAGAAGACAATAAGAGGAAAAAACAGAGAAAAAGTAACCAAATAAGATGAAGATTTAAAAGTGCATTGACAGCACTCAAGAGTGAAGTTTAGAAGCAAAAGGTATGCAGTTCAGGGAATACAGCAACCACAGAGACACTTGAAATGCAGTCAATGGGTTTATATTTAAGAGATGCCATAATATTCTTATGGAAACCCTTTACTCAAACACCAGCCCACAGAACTGGCAGAAGAACCGAAGCCTCACCTTGCCATACTATACTAGCTCAGCATCATACAAAACTGACTATGGGAACATACAAATATGAACATGGGAAGAAAAACACTCAACGTGCTGAAAAGTTAGCAAATGTTTGCTAATTCTACACCACATTTTTTGGGAATGAAACACAAAATCTTATGTCAAGACTAAATATTGATGTATCAGGTCAATTCACTCACCAAACACCCTTTCAGGTACTGGCAGATAGCTGAAACATACACCTTATTAAGCCTGAACTAGTTCCAAATCCTTCTAAAAGATTTATACTGACTACAATCTTAACCAAAACATAAAATTGTTTATTTGACAAAAGTATCAATTTTTTTTAGACAAAATAAAAATAAATAATTAAAAAAAAACAAACAACGAGGAAAGAGACCAGAAAGCAGAGAGCCCACCCAACCATGAAGAATGTCTTTGCATACCCGTCTGTTGGCTCCAACCAAGCCAGACACAGTGATCATACCCACAGCCTAATACTTTCAGTGGTAACTTCAACTTAACAAAATCTCTCCTAATAGCATCTGAAGTAAAATAGCCAGTCTTCTAGTTTCTCTAGAAAAGTATATGGCATAAATTTCTTATTTAATCAAGGGCTTGGTAACCCCAGCCCCAAACCATTCCTGATAGATGTCTTAAAGCATAGTGGAAAAAGTTTTTTCTGCAGAAGAATTTTAATCATCCCATGTTGGTATAACTAAGGCAACCACAGAAACCAAGGTTTCAAAACCAGTCTCCCTAGAGGCTGTATTCCTAAAGTACAATATTAACAGCTACACACTGCTCAACCTACAGAAAACCACTCAAGAGCCGACCTTCCTTTTCTGTCCATATGCAAGTTAAGCATGCTAAGTTATGAGGGCTTCATACAAAAATATATTTCCACAGAGGCATTAGCAAAATAGGAGGGGAGAAAAAAGGAAATCCAATCACCTATGTACAGGAAAAGTTTCACAAGAAGCTGTAGCCAAGTATGCGGTGGAGCAGGTCCATCAGAAGCACACTTGCTCTAAAAATCTGAAGCTCTTGATGATAACAAAGACAACTCTACAAGAAGAAAAAATGATTTTGCACCAAAGATGGATTATGATAGTAAGACCTGTTTTCTTTCATAGAGCACTACTGATTTGCTACCCTAGAGCATGGCTTCATCTTCACCTGCTGGTTAGAAGTGCTTGGTTTAAAGTTTCAAACACTGAAGTTCTCTAAAGCAGTGATTAAAAAAGCAGTTTTGTTCTTATCCATTTCCTGAAGTTGTCTCTTAACTCCACAGGCAACAAGGCATATGGACTTTTATAATCATGAGGATCAATGTGACATTTGATTCAAAGAGACACATCCAGATAGTATTTAATATTTTAATCAATTGGTACCTTCTTCACAAGCCACCACTGACTGCTTGTGATATCCTTAACTTTCCAGCCATTACTGCTTTATTGTGTAGGAGAAAATATAAACAGGAAGGCCACCTGCTTCAGGATTGAAAGCTTTAACATTTTATCTCTTTAAATCTGCAGAAATGTAATTAGATCATACACCTATGTTCCTATTGTAATGTCCTAAAAGCCAAAATTTAATCATCTCCAAACATACTATTTTTCTCTGTAATAAAAATCAAAATTTGTACCTTTGAAGAACAAGTTTTCTTTTCCTCTTACAAGTAACATGCCTGAGTTACCAAAGTATAAACCCTTGCTGAACCTCAGCTGCTAACCCATGAATGTTTAAACGCTATTATCAGTAGTGCCGTTTGTATATTTTACACAGAACATATCTGTGAAGCTTTTTTAGTTATAATAAACTCAATTAAAATGTTTTGAAAGCAAACTTTTTACAACTGCTTGACTTGACTGTATATTTGAATCTCCCTGTCCAGTATGAAAGTTATGGGGTTTTTCTCCACTTGCTTTTGTTTTCACTAGGTGGGCACTTTTAAGGGAAGATTTTAATTTCAGCCTATGTCTAACCAAGAAGCAGTCAAGGACACAGCAGCTGCAGAACCATATCAATTTTAGATAACAACTGTCTTTTTAATTTGGGGGAGGTGGGAAAAAACACCAAGATTTGAAAACACTTCCTTTCAAATGTATCATAGATAAGTCTTCACTTCCTGCTGATGCCCCCATATTATAAGGTGTCCAAGTCCAGTCATCTACAGCCTTATTCAAAAAATCACCTTAAGAAAGGCAGAGTGTGTACTAAAGCTACTAGTCAGTGAATATGTATTACAATTGCCCGACCTGTGTTTATGTCACCAGATAAGTGCTTACACGCAAGTACAAACAGCCAACTGAGATCTTTTTCCTTTCGAGGAAAGGTGAGAAAAAAGGGAAGGAAAAAAAAAGGGGGGAAAAAAAGAGGGAAAAAAAGAAAATAATTCAGCCAGACAGGAGAAAGAAGTACCATAGATGGTCCTGTCCATATACCCCCACACCCCCCGCTGCTTCCCCTGGACCGTGGTATGAAAAAACAATGGCTTTTCTGAGGCACTGTGCAGACAAGGCAGCTCTGAAAAAACTAATAGCCATGATTAATGACAATGGGCTAGAGGAGAGTTGGGACACAGCCGCCACATATATCATCCTTTCCCATCAGTCTGTGCTCCTCCCTGCCCCTCTTCCTCCTACCAGTGAGGCATTATAAAAATGTCTTATCTGCTTTCGACTTTTTTCTGAAATCACAGTTCTGCTGAAAAAGAAGGGGGAAGAGAGAGGGAGAGAGAGAGACAAAGAGGCAATAGGGTGAACAAGAAAATGGCATGTAAAATAACTATAAGATATTCCAGGGGAAAATGCACGAGCTGTAATCATTCAAGATTTCAGCAACTTGACTCTTCACATGCTGAAGCCACATTTTCAAGGTCTTATCTGCCATATGGTTCCCTGTTTGGATGATTTATTAGGTGTAGAAAGCACACTGATAAATTTTACTGCATTTCCCTGAATAGGCAACCTATGGTGTCAATAACAAAGCTCAGGCCGCTTTAATGAAAACTGTAAGCACCAAAGGGTAACCATTTATTTATGAGTCACTACAGTATTACTAGGACAAAATTTATCTTCCCTTCTCACGCACTCTGCAGAAACCAAATCTGGTCAAAGGAAACAGCGATCACATCCATATGTCAGTGACTTACTAACATGTCTCCTGCACACTCAGGGCTTGTATTCAAATAAACAGTTTCTATTTAATGACTGTTTTCTCTAATGTAAAATACGCTCTTAAGTTTTAAAACTTTAAAATAAATACATTGGTGACAACTTGCATTACACAGTGTTAATTTTCTATGTCCAAGGCAAAACAATAAACCCCCTCAAAAATAAGAATAATCAGTTCAGTGTTGAAGCTTTAGCTGTATAGCAGTGGATCATCAAAATAATTTTGGATAATCTTGGAAAAAAGCTGAGAACAAATGGCAGCTTACAGATGCAAAAAACAGTGTTTACTATCCCATCAAAGATTTAAGAGGATTAATAAACTGACACTCCAGCCTTAACTCAAAACTAACCTCTTGAAATTTCTTACGAGTATCCTTTTTTTCCCTCTTTTTTTTCTTTAAGGCTTGAATTTAAAATAATATCTTGCAATTGGTTTTCTGTTTCACACATGGAATGTTATTTGTTTTAGGATTGTGGGCACAAGGCACTTAAGATACCAGTTCAAAAATAAAGAATGCAGAAGATACTTGGAGCTTCTTACTGCTTATAACCACTATTTGAAAGATAAACTGAAATTCTTTGTTAGTCATCCTCTATGAAAATTATCAATGATTCAGAACTAATCAAGACTGACAGGACTGCTTGTTTTCCTCCCTCACACATATAGGCCCTATCTTCTCCCCTTTTAAAAAACAACGAGCAAACCAAGTCATGCACCCCTATGCATCGTTTGGTATGAATATCAAGATTAACATGAACACAGGTGGTAAGGTTTTGGCTCCAATCACTGTGTTCCCTTTTTTCCTAAATATATGCCAAAGCATATATTAGTGGTTGAGTTCATTCAGATTTCTTTACTACATCACTCAACTATTTAAGCCTGAACCAAAAAGTCACATGCTTTCAAAAGGCCAACAGTTGCCAGTGAATACTTGAAAAAGCCTTATGTTCACTTAGTACTTAACTGGTAGCTTCCAGATAGCAAACTACTGA
Source organism: Melopsittacus undulatus (assembly GCF_012275295.1). NCBI lineage: Eukaryota > Metazoa > Chordata > Aves > Psittaciformes > Psittaculidae > Melopsittacus > Melopsittacus undulatus. Next base: position 48,204,703 of record NC_047534.1, on the reverse strand, counting down.
AAACCTTGCCCTCAACATTCACCTTTATCTCAGATACATAACACGTAATCGGTAGGCACATGTCCTTTTTATTATGACTATAAACCCATAGTGTCAATTAATAGCTCTTGGCAGAAGCCCAACTGCAAACACAAGATTTTAGTCCTTGGGGGCATGGGGCACAATGCGTTTAAGGAGCTGGGCAGTTAAAAGACTGGCTTTCTACATGGGTTTTTAACCTTTGACTAGCATTGCTCCAATGTGGCTTTCTGTGTAAGTAAATGAATGCAATGGTTCCAGAGCAGCCCGAGTCAGGCTCTTTCACAAAGCCTGATCCTGAAGTGACAGGATACAGTGTCATGACCAATGTGTAAAACACCACTGACAGATTCTCTAATTAGTAAACATTTTCAGAATTAACACCTTCTTTCTTTCTTTCTTTCACTAAAACATTTCCTAAGAAAAGAATGCCAAAATTTCTACATATGCAGCTTTTTCTCAATTTAACATCTGAGCAGAAGCCAGCCTAAGCACTCTGAAATCCTTGATGGAAACTATAATGTATGCCAGCTTACTGCAGATAGGGCATTCTTGTTCCTCCCTTCTTCACAAAGGATCATTGTGAAAGAGAAATTACTTAAGACTTTGTTTTTAAGTTAGGGAGGGGATAAAGAAGGAAGGCCCTGATGTATCTCAGTATTAAAATAACCCATCCTATATAGTCTTGCCACAAGTTCTTCTGTATTTTTCTCAAAAAAACACAGGGTTCAGCTCTGCTGTTCTATCTAATTAGTAGAAAACTGCTGGTAAACATACACAGTGTAAAGTTTTGGATGCTCAGAGTGAAGAGAGACATGTCTTTTGTAGTCACTGTCCAGCCCTACAGCACAGCTTTGAATTCAAGAGCTTTCATTCACGCAATAAACCCATCAGTCACCTTCATCCATATGACGCCCATTTGAAAGAGCCTAATTGGAATCTCCACATACCTGTCTTCTTGGTGCTGTTCCCTAAAGTGGACCCTGTCCTTATCCCAGCCAGCACACAGCTCCCACCAGTCATGGACACTGCCCTAGGGAGCAGATTTATCTGTGAATGAAATAACCTTCTGTCATAGCCTTTTCATAAGTCAGTTTTATGGAGTCAGAAATGGACTCCAACTTTTTTAGCCAATAATAATTTTTATTTGTCTGTCTCTGATGATATTCTAGAATTTGCCTGAAAGTATTAAGAGGTAAAATGCATGCCAGACTATTAGACGTAAATTGGTGCCAGGATTGTAACCTGTCAGCTGCAATTGTCCATGCATATAATTTATTAGTCTTCTGTTTCTAAAAACACCCCAGAGTTTGCTCTCTTTAGTTCCTCCAAAAATAAACTCTGTGCTGAGCTGCACAGTAATGATCTCCAGGACAATGATAGTTTTATAGTTAAGGGTGAAAAATGTCTCTAATTCTGTGTTTATACTGAACACTCTTGGGAAGCAGATACTGTGTTTTTACTGTGTGTCTATGCACCAGAAAGACAACTCCAATCCTAGTCAGAAATTCCTCAATACAACCACATTACTAATAGTATATCTCTATTTCTTCACAGCATCTATAGTCAAGAGTTGAAGGAAAAGAGGGCAGTCTCTCTGAAACAGAAGCCACTCACTTAGGTGCCTGCACTTTAGTTTCTGATTAAATTTATTTTCCCCTAAAATACCTGTCTGGTTTAGAAATATGCTTAGTCCCCATAAATTCCCATAAGGAAACCAATAGCTCAACAGCACCTTACACAGAAGACCTTGTACACATGTAGTTATGAACCTCTGCAAAATGTTCTGCCTAGAAATAGACCAGCATACATACTTTCAGAGCTACCAAGCTCATTGTGACAACTGTATAACCTATCGTGTATGCTCTATGTACTGTGAGCTTGTCCATGAGCCTATTTTGTAACATGTGCAAGACAGCACAATGCCAAGACTGCAAGCGGTCCCTTCAACACTGTTAAAAGTACAGCTTGCTTCAGCTCCACTTTGTATCAGAATTATGCTGAAACTGAATTATAGCTTTCTCCCCACACACACGTTTATGCTATTCCCCATAGACTGTTTGGGTGTCAAATCTGCATAATCACTGTATATTATTTTTCAATAACCATAAAGCAGGCAAATCACCACGCTGCCTGACATCCATTAGCCAGTAAGTGCACAAAGTTCTTTACATTTTTCATCCAGTGGTTATTTCCCCACAGCTGAACTATAAATACAAAATACACTTTTCCTAACTGTTTATAGTTACTTAGAGCATGTAATACTCTTTCTCCCCTTCATTCTTAACTTAGCATAGCATACTTGATTACAGATATACCCAAAAATATTACAGTTGTGAAAAGAAGTCTATACAAAGACTATGACTTTTGCTTTGGTATTTGAGGAAAGTCCACTGCCCAACACACACAATCTATAACGGGGATACTCCATAAAGAAGAAACTGCAGGGCAGTGAAGGTTAAGATTTTGAAGAAGGGAGGGGATGGAATGGATAAAAGCATTCCTATTATACAGAAGTAACTGGTATCATAGTCCATAATCAGTACATGGTATTTATTGCATCATTTAAAATGTGGAAAGAGCTCAAAGACTGAGGAAAGAAAGTGAAAAGAGCCTGTCTTCATTTAAATTTTGAACTTTTGACAGTTCAAGTTTTGTTTCCATTGACTTACAGTATCTTTCTTTTCAACACTAGATGTTTCAATTTAATTTTACTCACCTTCATATTTGGGATCTGAAATGATCAAATGCAAGCCCAAACACATTTTTGATGCAAACATCTGGCCTCAGTTTACACAAATCAAAACAGTTATTATAGTACTGTATTCAAGCTATCTTACAATCACATTAAATCAAGAGCAGTACACACCAAAACACACATTTAGTACTTCTTTAATACTTATAAAAGTTCTAATTGAGAATAGGAAAATAATATTTGTTTTCAAAATATCTTCTTGAAGAACTTTTAAAAAATCTAAATAATTCAAGTTGTGCACATCAGAAATTGTATCAGCTTTGACTACATAAACTTGCTATTAAGCCCTATTGCATACAGTTCTCTCTTGTACAAAGCTAGAATACTATGTACTTGAAATCTAACTACCAATCATAAACACCTTCATTATGTTTGAAATAACCTATTGGACAACATTGCTCACACACAGACATCCTGGGCTGATTCATAAAAGATCGAAGGCTGCAGTGGATAAGTCTTAAGAGGTAGATGTTTTATGGAATGAGTAACTTTCCTCATTCTCGATATTTCTCTCTTTTTTTTCTTTTTACAACAAATTGCCTGGCTCTCAAGAACAGTATTGTAAAAAGAGTGAAAAACGCCTCCATCCTAAGCCTCCTAAAGACTTCACAGAAAAGTCTGAAGCACTTTTGAAACTATAAATTTAAATTCATCTAGAAATTTAAGAGTAGCACTACTCTGAATTTACCTCCTACGTTCATAGTGTGAGGTGTCTCTGCCCATGGCAGGGGGGTTGGAACTAGATGATCTTGAGGTCCTTTCCAATCCTAACTATTCTATGATTCTATGATTTATGTTAAATGGTCAATGGCACATAGAAACAAAGAGAATATAATTATTTAACAGAGACTTTTTCCTTTCATTTAGAGCATTTAGTTAGAGAATTCTCCAGTGAATATATTTTCCAAACGAGGGTTGGTTCTGTGGAAGACTAAAACCTTGGATGTTACACAGGCTAAACTATAATGAACTCTAGGAACTGAAATATAGTTGCTTTTGTCATTATCAATTACCTTCTAACAGAATTTCAATTACAAAAAGAAAAGGCAGCTAGCCAGAGCAAAGGTTGCCCATACTTAATCTTAAAAACTTTCATCACCACCACCATTCCATCACCACAGTGGTCCGCAGGCCAGAGGCCTTTAGAGAGCCTTCTGCTGTTGACCTAAAGCAACACTTCCCAGCACAGCTCAGAACACCGACAAGATTGCATTTCAGGACTGATGGAGTGGGAGGAGAATGAAAAGGAAGAGGAACACAGTTCTTGTTTCTTCAATCCCACAGCCAGCTGTGATCCTTACAGCAAGACTTTTTGCCCTATATACTGTACAGTTTCTCTGAGCCTCCATGGATGCATCACTATACCACGGAAGACAGTTCAGAGCCACTGCCAGTTCTGCACTGCTTGGAAAGAGCTCTGTTTATTCAAAAACAGAGTGAAAGGCAGAAGAGACACGTCTGATTTGGATATATTGCCTTAACCAGGAGCTAGTATGTAGACAGCCAAGTCAAAAAGTTGTCTTCTTAAATGAGACAGAATATATACCACATTTTGCTGCATCAGGTTCTGTAAAAAAGTCATCTAACATTCACTTAATGGAAGTAGAAACTAGGTTTTACACAAAATATACCAAAACTGTAGTGCATTAAACAGCCATTTAAGAGCAATGAGTGGAGAAGGTGCTACCAACAGTGGTGACAGCTGCAGTGCAACAGTAAGTTTCACTGGCTAGAATAATCTACAAGTGAGAGAGAAGAACTCAACATAAAGAACTAACTGTAACACCTCAGAAATAAGCTTGTACATCAAATAATCAAGTATTATTGAAATCTTTGTCTTTAATTGATATCATATATCAAGAATGACCTGCTTGCAAATGATACAGATTTCAAACATGGATTTAAGAATCTTGTTAATCACAGAATTCCAATTTTTTCCTTGGATATATTTGCCAATTGATTGTCTGACTTCCTGCAAACGTCAGTATTGTCTTTGGTTACTTCTTGCTCAGGTCTGCAGATACTTAGATGGGAGCTACCCCTTCTGAACTCCTGTCCTTTATGTGATTTTGTTAATTTTGATCTTTTCTGTCTTCTCCTTTACTTGACTTCTCACAAAGAAGACAGGAGGAGAAACGGCCTCTTGCAATTGTGCAATGAAGAGGGCTAGGGAAGGGGAGATGGACAGGGACACAAGTAAAACTTCAAAATCCTAAGACATCATTCTAGGTTTCCACATTGTCCTGGAGGCAAGACCCTAACATATTGTTCTGTCACTCAAGAGAGCAACACACACCAGGTCCCTAAAAGCACTGGTAAAGAAAAAAAACTGTAAGACAGAAGTTCAGACATCTTGAAAGAAACAGATATGATGTAATGCAGGACCAAATAATGCCATCATCATCTTTTTTACTGCAATTCTTTACATGAATACATGACAGAGAAATCAATTTCTGTACATAGAAGACTACTGCCTCAGTTCAAGAAAGTGAAACTTTCCTGGATTTGGAAGCTGGAAGACATACACCAGTCAAAAGACTTATTTATGGCAGTTTCAATAAAACTGAATAGCACAGGTGCATGTGCTATTACATCTCTCTGTTAAAGGCAAGTTAGCAAGTTTGAAAGGCTTTGCTATAAGCTCCTCTATGAGTGCTCTTTATGTTTCAGTTTTCCTGTTTGCTGTGTTATTTGCTATTTCCTGGCTCTTCACAGAGCAAACTACCCAGCATAATATAAGCACTAAATGTCAGGGCTATACAACAGACTTAACTGAATGTCATTGACATCACACTTCACTTTGTATACTGGTAATTCAGAGCAATGCTGTGCCTAATGTCAACAGGAGGGGGGAAAAATGGGGAAAAATAATTAAAAAAAAAAAAATCAAAGGAATTCCTCTGTGAGAAAAGGATGGAGTTGGGAAGAAACAAAGGGAATATTTTTCATAGAAAATGAGTGGCTTCTATTCTACCTCCAGTGAAGTTCACAGAAAAGACAAAATTAGACTCAGAATTACCAGATAACTGAGCCTCAAAAGAAATCTCATCAGCTACCACCTACAAATACTTTTCTTCAGTGCTATAACAAAATGCCACTCATACCTCCAAAAACACAAACAACTCCATGTTTCTGCAGGACAGATCCTACTGGGTTTTTCCTCCTCCTGTTTCAGCTAGTACTGCGGGGGGGTTTATTTATATAAATTTACAAAAGCATAATTTTTGGACATTTACAGTTAAGAAACTGGTATCAGGTCAGTATATTACTGGACTGGCATTTGACAGAAGGCATGTTTGCATGTTTCTATTAATACAGATTTGAGTTTATATGTTATAAAGGAATTTCCATCCACTGGGGAGGACACCAATCAAAACCACAACAAACAAAACACCAACCTTCTGTACAGATCTGATTTCAGAATGCCCTAGACAGCACTATCAAATTTATCAAAGTATGAAAATCAATTCCAAGCCACCTGAAAGCAGCAGTAAGGATTCAAAACTGTAGTACTATCTTCATTACATTTGTACCCATTTGACAAGATTTGTAACCGAAGTACATTGGCACATAAATACTTCATCATCAGTTATTCCTAAAACACTCTAAACTGCTGATTTACTTAAAAAATACCTTTTTTTATTGAAAAAGTGAACTATATTATAATATTAATTATAATTACAATAATATTAATTACAGCGATACAGTCTCAGAACAAGTGAACAAATTTAATGTTAGTTATTATTTACTGTACTAATAGAGAACTTCAAAGTCTTATTCAGAAATTGTGTATATTTTTATAAATAATAATTTCTATATTAAAAAAAAAAATCAGTGGCTGCAGAAATATGAATCTGCATTTTCAAGGATGTTTGGAAACATTAGTTATAATTAGCAAAACAAGTATTGTCCCCATGACAGCCTTTCTTTACAAACCTTTGAATGTTTGACAAGAAAAGGTCATGTTTGGTAAAATCCTGGAAAGGTCATTCAATAACAAATCACATGAATGAAATCACAAGAGTTCAAGGAGGTTAACAGAAACACCACAGGCATTAAAGCATGTTTTCAAGGTAAACAAGGTAAAAGAAAAACAGTCTGCCTCTGCTCTAGAAAAAGGAACTAGCAAGCAGACTCTAATTTGCTACACACTGTAATTTTAAGACATTTTCTCTGCACTTGGCGGTTTAACGCTGCGTATTACTTCTCATGTTCAACGCAATTAGGGAAGGATTACAGATAACAGAGCTGAAACATTTAAACATCTCTTCAGTCTACACTGACCCTAGTAGATTTTCCCTCCTTAATCTTGTGACCAGACACTTACAAAAACCCCAAAACTTAACCTCCATCTCAACTAAATCTCAATCTTAGATCCAAAACTTCACTGCTTGAAACTCTGCCAGCCTCTCAGCTAAACACTTTGACCTGCTTGTGACCTCCTATTTCCAGGTCTATTTTCTTCTTTACCAAAAGAACACAACATTTTTCACAGGCAGGAATAACAAAGAGTTGTTTATATAGGGTAATTTAACTACAGGATCAGTGCAGGGAGCAGTGTGATGTATTTGATCCATAGACCAAGAAAAAAAGCATTGCTCACCAGTGTTAGAGAAAAGCCTATTGAATAGTTTTCCTGGGGCAAGCCAGCAAATTGGGGTTCTTTTCATGTATAAGCATAGAAAAAACGAATTCAGGAATGATCCTGGGTCTCTGTCTCCACAGGGTGTTAAAGCCTTGCCCTGCTGCAATTCTGAAGTTTTAAAGTTCCATTATCCCGGGGGAGAAAGGCAGTACTTATTTACATAAATTCAACATTATTCAATAGAATTTGCTACACAGGGGGAAATCTCTTCCAATACAAAGAATTTAGAATTACCAACTAGCTTAGTTTATCATCATTACAATTGTGTTTTCATTTATGACAAGCTATTTGCAAACTCTAATTTATTATGAATCTCTTTATGAGATTAATTTAACAGGATCAGACCTGTGGACCACCTAAAGTTTACATGTTGACTGGCAGCAGCAAGTCTTGCAGGAAGGGAAAAGGGCACACTGAGGCAACACAGTGAACTGTCTCCCAGGAAGATACTATTCTAACCGCTAATACAGATGCAGAATTTAAGCTTAGCTTTATCAGTTCAAGAAAGCCTGAAAACATTAACATTTCAGACCAATATTATCAGATACTCCTCTGCTATGTGTGTCTCCTCCTTGCAAATCTACATAATATCAACAAGGTTTCCACTGTAAATGCAAATGCTAGCAACACAGACAAAGAAATGTGTTTAAATAATCTTTTTTTCCTACTAAATAAGTTTGACAGTAGAACAGGCAAACCCAAGCAGCTCGGCCCTCCCATCAACCAAGTTGAATATTCTGTTTCATGCTAGAAGACCATGGTTACATTGGGTTCAACCTTCCTTGGAAGCAACAACAGATAGCACTAGCTACTCCCAGTGTAAAGTAAAAAAGCTTGCTGTTTTAGCAACCTGCAGACAAAGGAAAGCTGCCCAAGCTCTGTACAACACCCAAGCAAGGCATCAAGCTTTATAACAAAAATACTTATTTATTGAAGTTTCTGATCAGCCAATGGCATGCTAAACTAGATTAAGGAAAGTGATTCCCTAAACTAAAACTACTAATAAACAAATAAGTAAATAGGATCCGTTTCTGGTTACATCATTCCCCTCCATTGACTTAGAATGTCACAGCACTAACACTTTTGGCAGAGAGCAAACAGAAGAAAAAGCAAGATCAATGCAGACTGCATGCACTTCAGAGCATGGTGCTTTGGTCTTGCCCTTCTAAAGGGGTATGCCTCTCTACAAGAGTATGCTACTATCTAACAACCTGCTCCAAACCTCTTCCAGGAAAGTGGGAAGAATGGAACCAGAGAAACCTCATCAGCTGTTTTACGGTCAAGGAGTTGGTATCATGTTTGGGTATCTGAGTGAGCCTAAAATCATGAACAGCTATCAGAAGACATAGCACTAACAGAAACTAAACCTTGAAAATTATTTCCAGCTGAAGTCAGGGCAGTCAAGGCTGTATTTCTTCCTTTGCAAGAAGCATGCATGCCTTCAAAGGAATTAAGAAGAAAAACACTAAATATCAAAAATAATCATAAGTATTCCAAAGACCCTACTGATTAGCATAAATTTTGCACTGCAGAAGTGTTTTGCATCCACAAGTACATGAGTATTCAAATAAACACATTTTATCACAAAGAACTATAATACTGTTTTCCTAAAGGACAATCAAAATTACATCTAGCTTTTACCTGGTTCTCAGTCTACATTCACACAATGTTGGTTTTCATCTTATTTCAGCACTATTCACATACTATCAGAATGTCTTTCATTCTTCACTAAAGGACAACTCAAGACGTTTAATTCATACATTATCAAATTTTCCTATTTTCATATGTGACTATTCCACACTATGGGCTTTATGCCATTCCCTAGAAAGGCCTTAGGAGCTGTGTGGAAAGTATTCTTTGACATACGTACCCCAAGCTAGGATGTTACAGTCGTCTGTTTCGGCTTTCAGGGTTCATGCATTACCTTTTCCTACAGGCTGCAGCTTTGCCTTTTTATTGTGAAGAGCTCAAAAAGACCTAATCTAGAAATGTTGCTTGTCCATCAGTGCTATTGTTTCTTTAAAAAGCTATAACAGTTTGTACCATGACTGATCAAAATGACTATCAGAAACAAGACACCTCATTTTGTCTTTCTTGCCAACTATTTTAGCTTATTTGCCATGAGCACAGGGTATAATTAATATCACACAGGAGCCAGCATTGTCATTTTTCAAATCATTTCCCTGGAAATGTTCTACACCTCTTAATGGCCCTGCTAATGCTGTAGCTGTCATGTTTTGGACAGCTGCGCTTTTACAAGACAAACTCAGCTGCGCCATGAGCCTCTCTGTAGACTTTTTAGCTCAACGGCTCAGAGGCCATGAATGCCAGCTGGTAACGGCTTTATGGAAATCTTTGATTAATTTTTTTACCTCTAGACGCTGACTGTTGTTCAAATGTCACCTTCCCAGTTTCCATCCCTAGCCAGTATTTTTCCTCTTCCCAGTACTGCTTGATGGATGAAGACTCAACTGAATGGGCCAAAAATCTTATGACTAATTAAAGCTAATACAGCCTGTCCAGATGTGGAGAGAACACAAAGTTTGGACTGGGGCCAGGTCACACACATGAAGTGCTCAGTCATTTAAGAGATGGAGCTCTTAATGGTATTTACCAGGCTAGAGTTAACATATACTGATATTGCCACCCTGAAGAGTAAGGTGACATGAGTTATGCTGTGTAAGACCTCACTGTCACAGGTCACAGTGAAAGCAAGTGTGCAGTGTTGATCAAATGAAGGCACTTCATGTGTAGGAGATGCACGGATATTATGAAGTGATTAAGAAACTCAGTTTTTTTGCTGGTTTACTCTAGAAATTATTGGGAGCTGACAATATGAACAAATTAGTACTGCTCAGCAGTCACCTGGTGGCTTGAATTTAACAACTGATATTGCCTATGAAGCATTACTGTCTTCTTCCTGAGTCCAAGAACCAGAGAATATGATCAATAAACCAACCTAACACTGTAATTCCTAACACATGGAAGTACATCAAAAGTCAATTTCTGCTGCTTAAACACCTCTGCTACTCTCCCATTTTCACTTCACGTTCATTAATGATCTTCAGTCCTAAGAAAGAAGACTGCAAAACTTCTTTTCACATCATGTCTGCAAAACACTACATAAAGTTGTGTTCATCAGTTCAGCAGCAGCAGTTCTTCCAGTTGAAACCAGCCAGGCCAGGAAAGTGACATGAGCAGGATGCTGCTAAACATGCACAATTCAAAAATACACACTATATTCTCTTCTGCATGATTTGCTGCCATTTAAAAGACAATAAACAGCAACTTTAGATTGCTAACAACATGTCATTTAAGGTTTGCTGTTGCTCAACATCAAGAAAAATCAATGCCAGCTCTACAGGGGCAGAAAACCCAGAGAAGTGAGCTCCATTTCAGGTCTGTTTGAACTCATTTCCTTTCTCCATGGTTGCCCCCTTGTACACCCCCTCAGGCATCCCCTCACAGCAGGCGTGACAGCTTGACACATTGACAGCTTGCACTGAATGACAACTGATTTGTACAAATTTCAAGCCTTATAAATCTACCTGTCACAACAACAACATAAAAGAGCTTGGACCCAGCAGGTAACTCAGAAAAAGCTTCCCCTGACAGCATTTTCTGAAAAGCAATGGCTTGCCTCCTGCCAAAAATTCCAACTATCATCCTTGTATAACTTTGAATAAAAATTCAGGGCCCATTTTCTTGCCAACAGGCTACCAATCGTCTTATTTAAAGATTAAAAAGAGTGAATAAGAAAAAAAAAAGCCATCCACAGAATTTCATTTTATACTGATATGAAAGTAGTACCACCTGCTATGGCAGGATTACCACACCATTTTTCTCTACAGTGCTCAGACAGAGTAAATGAGCAAGGCTTTTTACGGTATTTAAACAATATCCCAGATTGCAATGCTGTTATGCATCCATTACATTGGAGCTGTTAGTCAATGCCACTCTTGCTGATAGAAGTTCAAGAGGGTTTTTTGTTTTACTTTGGAAGGTTGGTTTGTTTCACTTTTTCTTCCCGAGTTGTTGCAAAAAACAAAACTGCAATTTCAGAAACCAGCAAGGCTTTTCAAGCTGCATTTTGCTGTCCAGCTCTGGTGGAAACCCACACAGACATTAGGTAAAATGCTAAGTGTTCAGTGTTTCCATAAGCAGCATTACGCAAGAGAAAAACACAGCATCTAATGCTAACCCTCACAATAGTAATATAAAGGGCATACAGTGATTCTGAAAAAGTTCTTCTGAAAGGAGTTTATACCAAAAGTTTTGAAACCCTACACGAAGACTTCATAAAAATGCTGAAACTGATATGATGCTTAAAATTATACAGTTTTGAAGTAGTCTGAGAACTCTCCACAAGACCACAGGAGCACCACAGCAGAAGTTTTAGGAGTACCAAATCAAATGTCTTTAAAGGTGAAAAAAATATATATTAATTAAGTTATACCTGTGATTAGGGCTGGAAAAAGTTATTTGTGGCATTTTACTTAAAAGTGTTCAACAGCTTATAAAGATTCAAAAACAAGAGCTTTCTACTAAGTGGCTAGGTAATAAAATAAATTTATAATACATGTATGAATTCAGCCAATGAGACCTCAAAGAAATGTTGTTTGCTTTTTTTTAATATGGGTATTACTGGAGATGTTGTCTAAGTCACTCTGAATACATACAGCAAGCTGATGATCAGTGCAAATTATAATAGCACAAGGTGAGTGCTATTTCACACTTACAGCTATCATGTGCTCTCTCTATACTCGCTACATAACTAAAGATGCTGGAAATTCAAGCTTTCCCATAATTTGCTGACAAGTTTTCTTTCTGTAATGAGCTAGTGCAGAGAGTAGGAACACTTACACAAAATGCTACAACAAACAAAACCAAAACACAGCAGCACATCCCCACATGCTCTCTCATCACTTGTGAACATTTAAGAGTTACCTTATATTTGCTAAGATGGGAGAGGGGGACAGAAAGCAAACACCATTTTACGAATAAAAAGAAATACACAAGTGAGAAAATCCAAGCATTTGGAACATGTCTGAACTAAAATTTAATATTCAACAAAAACTTTCTTCTAAAGGCAACTTTTCAAGAAAACTAACAACCTAGCTTCACTGATGATGCCAGTGAGGCTGCATCTCATGTTTTCTGCTCCTGTGGACTACAGTCATAGAGCAAAATTATAAGAAAGACAGCGTAAGCAGGCTGTAGAAGAATTCCCATTGAGGCACAGGAACAAACCTACATAAACCAGAATTATTGCAAATCATGGGATCTTCAAAACAGGTACCTTCAAACAGGTAACAAAGTTTTAACGACATTGCTTCTTCAAAGGTCAGCCAAGATATCTAATTATGGCCTAGAGTATATGTCCCAAACCTACTTGCACTGGCCTGCTACCCAAAACACCCAGCCTTGTGAAAGAGGAAAAGAAAAGTTACTTCCATAGCTCCCATAGCAACCATCACCCCTGTGCAAAAGGGCTAAGGTAGCTACCTGAAAATAACCAACAATTAACTAGATTTATGGGCAGCTAGTATTCTGGTTCAACCATCTTGACTGCATGTCTTGGAAACAAAGGATGCACGCTCTCCTTTTCCAGTCATGAGAACCCTTTTTTTCTAATTTGTTTCTTCAAATCCTCCTTTACATCTAACATTTTTCAACACAGAATATCACTACTTTTATAGTACAATAGAAGATAGTCCAAGTAGCAAACAGGCTTAGAAACTTTCTCATACAATGATAGCCACTGGAAGAGGCATTGTAAAGCAGCTGAAGCACTGCACCAGCACCTGAGCCATTGCTGAGGAGGGGCAAAATAGAGAACTTATCTGTGGAGACCATAAGCTGATTTCTTATGTTGGAAGAGCAAAGGCTTGAATTTCAGCATTGCTGAAAAAGGAGTTTTAAAGGAGAAAGGAGTTGTCTGCTTCCCTAGATTTGGTAACCGTAAGTACTACATTGATTTTTTTCCCATGCCAATTCCACAGCATAGACAGGTCTTGTTTAACATGCATGGCCACAAAAGGGCCCCCATGTGAATACGTATTACTTCTCAGAAAATGTGTTGTGATGGAGAGGAGGAGAGAGATAGACAAATATACACACACCACCCTCAATTTTGACCCTTTCCATGTGTACAAATACAACAAAACAGAAGTCTTAACTTGCTTGCATATAGGGACAAACTTGTTAGTGATGGAAAAGGGCTGATAAATAGTATAAACACAACCTGTGAAGGGCAAGTTCTAGCATTTCTAGGATTTTGTCCCTTGGACCTGTGGAAGTCAGTACATTTTTGCTACTTAGAACCCTTCATGTTATTTGTAACTGTCAGTGGAAGGGAAATCTGTAATTGTTAAGAGAGGAAAAGCCTGTGCAAATTCTTTCCAGTGCAAAGTGAACAGTCAATCACTTTTATAAGGACAGGAACAACTGAAACTATCCATTCGTATACTTTCCTTTAGTCAACAATATTACCTTTAGTAATCTGGGGAATGCGCATCCATAAATTACAGAAAGTGTTATTGCATTGCTGAATAAACAGCAACATTTCCATCAGCAGCAGTGGCAGCCCCACAAAGGTATAACAAACAGACTCAATCATTTTCTTGTCAAGCTTTGCAATGACTGCAGAGTTTACTGCTGGAGATAATGTTGCTTTCCTCAGCATTGTGTGCCAAACTGCAAACTGCTTATTAAAACAAAACCTCTTTTTCTGAGCAGCATGAGTTGGATAATCACTTATTGCACTCAAGAAAAAACAGGTTTGATGCCCAGAGGTGGTTAGCAATCAAGCATATGCATTAACATTTGGTTTGTAAAAACTGGTTAAAAAAATACATGATCTAAAAAGGAATTATGAGAACCACTGCCCCAGCTTGACTGCTTTCCCTGTTAATATGTTACTGATAAAATATTTCAAACTACTCTAATATGGCTCTAAGAGAGAAATTAGCAAAGAAAGACAGGAGTGAAATATAAATCAACTATTCCAAATCAGATACCCTCTCTTTAAAAAATGCTTTTTAAGAGGAACAACTGGATTGCATCTTGCATTCCAGGTACATGTGGCAACTTGCTTTTCAGGAGGGAAAAAGAAAAAAAGTAAACTTAAAACCCAGCCAACTGTGTCAGAGATTCTGCTGAAGCAGAAAACTATTATTACCATCCAAAGAAACAGCTTGGCATAACTAAGCCGACCAATACTCTTGAAAAACCCAGTTCAATTTTCTTTGCTTAAAACAGATTGACAACCATTTTACTTGTTGAATAACAGGAAAGTCTGAGACACAAATGAGCAAGCTCTGCCATGTCAAGAAAACACTGCTGTAAAGAAAGCCATTATTCTAGACTTCAGAATGGCTCCCTTTTTTTCCTGTTTTCATTTTCTTAATGATTAGAAATATATTAATATAAAGGTAAGAAGACAGCCTTCTCTCTACTACACTGGCACTGCTGATTTCCTTCTAACACTGAGCTATCAGCTGCCCAAGAAAAAAACAGCATCCAAATAATGGAGATTTCAAGACTATTGTAAGTTTAAGCACAGTACTGCGAGACTCTCAAAGTCACACACACACCAAAAAAAAAGATCTTAAGAGGATAACAGTGGCATTTGCCACTGATTTTTAGCAAGCCCATGAACACAATTAATGCCCGTGTTTGCATCCAAAGAAGAAGAAAGCAATGGTAGCCAAGTTCTGGGACCTATCACGTGGAGCACTTCTGATATCCTCAGGGTGGGAAGTTCCAAACTTACAAAACCTTCTTTGATTCCACAAAAGTTTAAGTAGTTTTTTCAAGAGTACTTATGTGACCTACAAAGCTAAACCCTAATGCGCAATCAAGTTTGTTTTCTGTGGAGAACAGCCATCCTGACTGTAATTAGACATAAGAACTAAGCATTTATATCAGTTATATCTTAAATTTATTTTGATCTCAAGGAGGTATGATCCAAATCATGCCAATCTGCACATCTGTGCTTCCGTTCACATTCACACAACCTGAATAATTGCATCAATGTAAGCCCCTAGGAAAAAGCCTCCAAGCCAATTTAGAGTATGATGATAAATATTAAGATGTTTTAACTTGGTCAAATGAAAAATCATGGCAACATTCTTATCAGATTTTCTTGTCAAATGGGATTAATGTCAATGAAACAGTTGATTAAATGCATCCATAAAATACCTTTGTAGCTATTAATATTTGAAAACCATTGAAAATAATAATTCACTTCTTTCTCCCACCTACTCCTAAATGACCAAAAAGAAAATTAAACTCCTGTGCAGTGGTATCTGCCAGAACAAGTGAAATAAGAAAAATGCCAAGATATCCCCAAAACAAACAGCCCAACTCTTTTATCATGTTCATGTTTATTCCTTTTATTTCTTACTAATTTTTTGTCCTCCTTAGGCCTTGGTCTTCTCTCTCCTACTCTTTCATCAGAATCACAGCCACAGAGCTCTTTCCTTTAACAGGAGTATTTCATTTCCAGGATCTTCCCAGAAGCTAATCCCAGACCCGCTACCTCTGAGACCCAAAATAAACTACTCAGCATCATTTTGTCCATTTCCTTTCATATCTCCATACTTTTACAGCTCTGTTCTTGTTCCCACTCTCAATTCTCTGAAGTATTCATATACTGAAATCTTCCTATAGCTTTCTCCATTCTTCTCATTCCCACTCCTCCCCATAACTCTGATACCTCCATCCATTCATAATTATTTCCCAGTCTTTTACCCCAAAAGTAATTGTTTTTATACACCAGAAACAAGACAAGCATCACAACAAGGACAAGACACTGAGAAATGATAACTCAAAATCATCAATCCTAGCATAAAGCTCCATGAATAAAGTTTTTCTTATTGGTACATTTACTGATGAACATACTTTTTCAAAGTGAGCAAGTGCTTCACATCTAAAATACACTGTTGCACTGCAATATGCCTGAATTGCTAACATGCCTTAATAAATGTAATACTACATCCACTCTTATTATCTTTAACTAAAACCATCATATTCAGTGATTACATATGCAAAAGGAGTTAATTCAGTTAACCTGTTATATACCCTTCAGAGCACTAGGTGTATGATCTGCTACCCAAAGGTTCCAGTGTCCCTTAATTTCCATCATTATCTACTGACATGCCCAAATGATTCTTTGGCTACTTGTTAATAAAAGAATCAGAAGGTGCTAATCTCATTATCGCCTTGTCAGCAGTTCCTGTCAAAGCGTTGTTGCCCATTAATCGCCTGCTGCTGCAGTCAATCAGGATCCTGCCACACACTCCCCCAACATGTTTATTCTTTTACCTGTTAAGACAGTAGCTAACCAAAGTGTATCAGCACACTATGTTGATTAGCACATTATAGAAACAATTATTTACCTTCCTCTATAGCATCACAGATATGATTGCATAGTTCAAAACAGCTGAGCTAGGCTGAAGCTCTACATTTTCAGCTTCATCTTCCTAATTTATTACTTGGTTTACTTCGCAGTCATGCTAACGCAGCCAGGGAAATAATTGCCACCATATGAAAAATCCCAAGAGAATTCCAATGCCCAGGCAGAAAACTGCCAGTCACTCTTCAAGCTGAAGAGTGCATATTTATTCCTACTACTTCAAACCATAGGCATAATTTATTGAATGATACACATTGTGAACTTAACTCAGTCTTTATGTATCCCAAAAAACTTTTCTCACTATGTGCTGACAGAAATTTAAGACAGATATCCGTGATTATCAAAAACTTCTTTCAGATTGGTGTATTAAAAAAATACCATATCTAATTATTTGTCAAACATTAGGAGCAGGCCAATATATCAAAATCATATTAACAAGGCTAGTATTTCAAATTAATGAAAAATAAGATAAACAAACACTAAATAGTATGATGCAGACAAAATAAGCGGTAGGAAGAACCAAAATAGCATGCCAAAGGATAGAACAACAACCTGTCAAACATATCCCTGTCTCACTGGGATTACTTATATACTACAGTTTTCAGAAACAGATGCCTAAAATTCAGGTATATAATGTCCTTTTAATAGACGAAGCATGGGTCAGCACACCGTGTTACAATCAGGACAGAAAACTGAGTATCCCCTTCTGCAGCCACTCAGTAGCAGCTTCTCACTAGAACTATATAGAATAATTCTCTAAAATCTAAGAGATTTTGTCCAAAGAGAATTGCTCAAAGACTCTGTGGCTCCATCCACTGTCCATAAGTTTTGGAAAGAGAAAAATTAACTCTCTGAGACTGAAATTTGCTCTCTACACTGGGAAATTAATATGGGGGGAAAATAAGGGCAAAAAAAGCAGACCAAACCATAGATCCAAAGAAAACAAGTCAGTCAGTGTTTTGTTCTAGTCACAAGTCTTTCTTCTTTCAAAAAACCATACACTACTCTTCACACAAATACATAGATAAAAAAAGCCATAAAGCAGACTTTAATGTGGCTTCAGCATCAGAAGGTGAGGTAGCATATTTCACAATGGGTTGAGATTCAAAGGCAGCTCAAGAAACTATTCCCAACATATTAACAAGAATTCATCTGTGTTTATGGGCCACATAACTCCACCTTCATGATCTGAGTCATTCCATGTGCTACACAATAGACTCTACAAAAAGGCAGGTTTTTTGTGTCGTGTCTTTTTTACAATTTTTGAGGTATTTCTAATACCCTTCAAAGCTGCCACCCTAGAAACCATGAAATCACACCAAGTCTAATAGAAGTATAAGACACAAGGCGCTTATGTAGAGGATACAGATTCAGACGCCAACCACGGCAATCATGGTATTGGCTCTGAAGTCACCTAAAAATAATCAATTTCACTGTAAAGCATTCTCTGCAGTATGATTAACAGGAAAGGCTCTCAAGTAAATGGGTATCCTAAATAGTTTAGAAGTATAGTCACAACTTGTTCCCAACACCATATAAAGAGTATGGCCAGGTACAGGCAAAACCAAATCCTCTCTGGATCACAATATGTCAATTGCCTTTAATCAACAAAACCCTGAAGTATCAAAATCTCAGACAGAGATGGCTTCCACTACTTTCCCCTCTCCTTGTTAGTTTAGACAACTTTGATTAGTCAATCAGCATCATCTGTTTAATGCCAAAAGGCTAACCATTTAGTTAGGTTTTGGGGCTGTTTGGGTGTGGTTCTCCTCCTTTCCCCCCACCTATTATTTAGGGTAACTAAACTATGTGGAAGCTCATCAGTCTACACTTTTCCTATTGAACATCGATGGAATATTTTGGTATAGTCCTAAAGCATCCACCCAATCAAAATTAAAAACATGGAACAAATTGAAATATTGGCCAACTGAAAATGGGGGAAGAAATGTTATTTAGAAAGAGGAATCACACTTGCGTCTGAATCCAGGCATCCCATGTTTGCCATAATACCACTACATAGTTGAGCAGCACAAGACTGAAAGTGATACTGTTTTGGCTGAGCTGACAGTAATAAGGTTGATATGAATCACAGAACCATTTAGCATGAACTATATTATAATATTCAATTTAATCATGTTAAGTATAGGGGAAGGAAGAAGTAGACTAAAAGGAATATACAAGCAATTTACTTTCAGGCACTTTTAACAACTTTATTTAAGCTTGTTTTATCTGCATAAAGAATATCCCAATATGCTTGTTAAGTGAAATAAAAATGGAAAGTGTTTCAAGTAGCATAAAGACATTAAAGAATGCCTTAAAGTGTATGAAAATTTTACATCAGCTCATATTACAGTTGATTGCTGAACTGAGAAGGGGGAAAAATGTATCTCAGATTTCCCTCCACTTGTACATTAATAAGTACTTTCTAAGCATCATTCTGCAAAGAAACTGAAACACTTCAATTCCGAAAAGCTATGACTTTAACTCTACTAATAATGAATAATATCAAAATATAGTTTTATTTTAGAGAAAGAAAAGACCTCTCCTGGTCTTTTGTTATTCAAATTTATTTTGCAAAAGTAGAAGAATGTACATACCTGATTTTATGCCAGGCAGTCAAGGATACTGATTGTTACTTTAAGTCTTGTGTAGCTACATGGAGCTTCTTCAAAGTTCAAAAGCTAGGCTTTATTGATGACAATCTGTTAGAGTTAGGATCAGTTTTTAAAGTAACCTAGAGCACTCCCAATTTGAATCGGTTTCTTTAGTCAATTGCAGCGAAAAAGAAGTTTTTTGGCTTAGTCATCCATGTGTGACCAGTTTTTTCAGACACCACATTTTTCATGTGGAAGATTTCTGTTTTCACTGAGTTTTGACCTTATGAAACTAAAAACTCAGATGTATTGTTCAATACTGTATAAGGGGACTGAAAACACCCAGCCCCTATCACAACCAACACCTGGTTGCAAAGCAGATGTACAGCATTTATAGCATAAGAAATGTACCCTTTAACAAATGTGTTCAAAGAGAATGGAAGCCCTTATGACTAAACAGTTTATATATACGCTTAAATTTTGAGAGTACACAAAAAATACCATGTCAAAAAATACCTACTCCAAAAAGTTCTTCAGCCTGCAATACATCTCCTAGCTCTTCTTTTGGCCTGTTTGATTAGGATTTAGCCTATGCTGACAGATTATCTTTGCAAAGGCCTCTGGCTGTGCCAAAAAGAACAACTTAAGCAAAGGATTAACCAGTACACTCTCACTAATGCAGTCAAACTGTCACCAGGATCAAAGACTTCCACAAGAGACAGAAAGCAATTTAGGCAAGTGTCCCTCCATGAATTAATGCAAAATATACTCTAACAATCACATTGTGCCTGAATGAAAGAATAGGCTGCTCTGCTTTCACTTCTCAGGGGGAAAATAAGGAAAAAAAATCAAAAATCTTTGTATTTAAATGAGACTGTTTCTTCTCTAAGCAAATACTTCCGTCTTCTTAGCACTTCTGCTGAGACAAAAGACATTGTAAGAAAATCCATATACAGTGTTCTTATAAGGGCAAAGCATTAAAACAAGAAAATACAATTCAAACAATTAAACTAAAGAGGTTTTCAGAGCTCATTCTTAATTTTACTGAATCACTTGATATTGAAAAATACAGTGTAGAATGAAGTAATTCTACTCCCAGTTACTTCAGTGGCAATCATGACTTAGGAGACAAGTAGTCTCAGAAATCCCACGTAAGTTTTGACCAAAGTATGTCATTTTTATTAGGTGCTGTATGATGGACATTATGTAAGAATGAAACTGAAAAATTACTTATGCCAAAAAACTGCAGAAGCAGCCCTACTACAAGAAAATGGAAACCAATGATTATCTTTAAAACAGCATCTTGGAGTCCATACTGCTCAAAACCAAATAATTATACAGACATAAGGCAACTGTTACTAGTGTTCCTCACAAAAATGTTTATCAACATACTGACAATTTAGATCAACATACTGATTTGAAATACATCTCCTAACAAAATGAACCATAGTAAAACCAAACAGTGATGTTCTGTGTGTACCACTGAGAAGACTGTAAATACTGAAATTTACTGCCAAATTCTAAAAGTTACAGAATCCAAACTGAAGAAAGATTAAGTGTATTTTGGAAGCCACCTTGCAGTTACACTGCTACTTTCTTCAGATGAAATTATCCTCCCTCCCAAAGATGTAGAAAAACCAGCTCAGTAGTTTCTGGCATGTGAAGTGTAGTAGATAAAGTTATGACCGGCACTTTATGGAACTGGTTACAAGTTTACAACCAGGTTTGCCTAATTGCCTTGTCTCATATGCCCACAGTAAATTCTATTTATTGTTATTTCTCTTGGTTCTTGGTAGTACCTGCAATGCAACCTGGACCTATGTGCCTAATACAGATATATGTTGTGTATGCAATGATAACTTACGAAATAAATGATAAAACAGCACAATCTCTACAAAATGGGTAATTAGTCCAACCCGATAAAAGTGCACTGATACATAAATAACTTGCTTAAAACTGAACAAAACTGTGCAATTTTAACCAGCAAATAAAACAGGAAGAAAGTTAAGCCACTTTGAAGAAATATTACAGATTTTATAGGGGGGAAAAAAGCCCAAAATATACATAATTCCTGCAAGCACTGCCAACATTCTATATAACAAAGGACATACTGCATCCATAAAACTCATGGTTTTAATACAGTGAAAAAAACAGTAGAAGTCAATGCATTATTAAACATAGTCTCTCTGCTTAGATTACACTATTGTAAAAATGTGGCAAGAACTTGCACTAACACCCTTCCTAGCTTCTACGTTCTAGCCTCTCCTTATCAGGGTTATTCTGGATCAAGGTTGAACTGCTGAAGTCATACTGAACGTGCTTCCATACATCCTAACATGTGGTATTTAGCTATGAGAATTCAAGCGTCCAAGATTTCCAGCAATCATTTAAATGCTTGCCTAACATTAACACGCCACTACATTTTCCCAGTACACTGTTTTAGAAAAAGCAAACTGAACAACCAAGACTAAAGAAGGCACAAGGTATAATGCTGTGGTGCAAAGCCCACTCCATCTGTTGGCACGAGGAAATGAGGCCATTACAACAGTATCTGATGGACTCATCTGGCACTAAGTCTTCAACATTTCTTGAATATGCAAACATTATAAAAATATTTCAGCATCCTATCCTACTTATCTAAATGTCCAACTTACACAAAGCAAAAGCAAACAGTAATACATCTTATTGCAATGCTTTCTTCAGCAGGAGATTCACTTTATTCCTCTTGTGACAAGAGGTTATTATAATCAGACTATTTCATTGCGGATTAAAGCAATGAGAGAATATGCACAACTCCACAGTAAGTAGACCAGTGATACATTTGTTTGAGGCCAAAAATATCAAAGAAAGTGTGGAAAGAGGGTATAGTCAGCACTGTTCTTCCTATTTATTACATATCCATTCCCTTGTCTTTCTCATTCTGTTCTCTGAAAGGAAGTGCCTATATCTAAAATCTCTACTTCCCCCCCCCCACGTTGTTTACAGGGAATAATTCTGATGCTTGTATTCCAACCATCCCATGTAAAAAATAGCTAAATGAAAGGACAACCAAACTGCATTTGCAAAGCAGGTGTCTTAAGTACATAAAATATCATCAGTATTCGTCAGCGCTAACTTATTAGTCATGTTTGGGTTTTTTTTACATCCTAAAATAGGAGACAGGACCTTAGGTTTGTGAAAAGCAACTGCAAGAATGATAGGAACAGAAATAATGCCAGAAAATTCAACTCAAGACTAGTACTACAATGAACAACGCACAAACAACCCACTGGTTTAATACTTGTTTGAATTTCCAGAAGAAATACTTTGTTTGAATTCCAAAAAAAATCAGGACACAAGTCCTGAGTCTTACAACAAGCTAAAAAGAATCAACAGCTCTGCTTATAACACCACCACTAATGGTTGGAGCTTACAAGAAATCTGCTATTAGAACTGATGTCCTATGCACTAAGTCTATGATCTTAAAGGATTAACACACATATGATTCCAAAGAGTGGGCTATTCCTACCTAAAGAACAGAACCACTTTCTTCAAATCTCAGAAAATCACAGACCTTAGGAGAAAACAAACAAACAAAACCTGTATATATGAATTCATCTTCACTTAGCATTCCCGTTTTTCTTGAGCATCTGAGTTCTGCTATCTGGTAATAGACGCACTAAGGCAGTTATCATCACCTTCAGGTTTTCCCCAAACTACTACTATTTCACCTTTAGCTGCTTCACTTGAACAGGACAGCAGCTATGTTTATCTTGTACAGTTCTGAGCTTACAGTAAACAAAAGTAGGGTGATATCCAAAACAAAGAAAACCAGAATAAGTCAATCACTATTTCTTCAGTGAATTGTCATCCTGAATTTGTTTCAAACAATGAAAGGACTGCAAGTTTTGCATTTCTGGTTTTGTTTAGCCATTATTCCTTCCTCATTCATTTTTGTCCTTTAAACCTATCACCAGCTAGTCTGCAAAATTATGAAACTTAATCCTGATCCATGAAGAATTCTGAAGTTTGTGATATGGCAACACACGCATGAAAAACCTCAACAAACAACTTCATTAATTAACAGTAAGAGCTCTTGCCAGCTACTCTCTAGAGAAGCATTTGTCCTCAGAATGCTTTAAGGAAAACATACAGTATTTCATCACAGTATTTAGACTTCTTGTAAGATACAGTGTGATTAATGGAGAAAAAATAAATATTAAAAGTCTTACCATGTGCCAAATTAAGAAGAGCACTTGATAAAATAGGCACTTCTTCTTGTGAGTAATTTGAAAGAATAACTGTTTTTCATTAGAACCTCAGCTCCCAGCAGGTCATACATAAACCAAGCCAGCTGCAGTTCAAACAAAGGTCTGTCCAAAGGATGGGCTCAAGGTGCAGATAAATTATTATTGCAAAACCATTGCCAAGCTTTACTTTCCCCTCTGCTTTTCACATTTTAATGAATTCGGCTTGACCCCAAAACTTAGGTTTTTTTAATACCCAATTTTGATTTTGTCCTCTATTTCTCCACCTTATTATAAATAAAGATCTATTTACTACAATCAAGGCAAGTCAAAGCTCTAGGAATAGCCTCCAAAAGTGTTCACATCATCCCTAAAGTCTAATGAAGCTTATGAGTAAACTCAGAATTGTGGTTACAATTTCCTGTACCCCCCAGGTATAAGGTGAACAATTCATCTTACTTTCAAGCCGCATAGTTGATGAAGAAAGAAAGTTACTTCTCACATAGCTACAGCAGTATGTTCAGAGATTAAAGTTTGCCATTAATCATTTTCAGGTTTTTCTCCACAGAACCCCCAAAAACCCATGCAAGGGAGACAAAGGAGTTTAAACAAATAACATTAAAGAAGAACAAGTGTATGACCCAACATTCCTTACTGGAAATAAACTTTAAATTATCTCTTTACATCCTGTAACAAGAGCACAGGATTGGATTCCCGGTATCATGACTCTGTGCAAGAACATCTTCACTAGTTCTGATGACATCTAAGGGCAGACCACATGAATTCTTCTGCAGTCTCTTACAGATTTTGGAGTTAACAAGAAATAACCATATGACTTTACTTCCAATTTTCTTACCTTTGCTAAAGAATGTAAGTAATTTCTTTATAGTTCCTTATTCCAAAGTACTGTGGAGTAACCAATTAGATGCCATATAGTCACCGTAAGTATTCTACCATGTGTATACAATTTATTTTCACAGCTAAGAGCTTTGCAATCTCGCAGCATTTTATTTGCAGTTAAAAGTTATAAAGCCATCCACCCTTAACACTTATAGAAATGTACCTTAATCTTCTTAGGGGTTTGCATGCAATCATGGAAGTGCTAGTCACTATAGTAGTAGATGTTCAGTTTTTATAAACTTAGTATTGTGGTTACAATTTCCTGTAGCCTTAGCTTACTGTAGTTCTTTTGATGTTAGTGCCTGGTGAGAAACCTTGTTTAGACAGCTATAGGGTGGAGCTGCCAGGCTCTTAACTATGCCAGAGAACACAGACCACCATAGAGTAGCACAGAGGAGTCCTTATATCAGAATTAGTGAAATCCTGTCACTAAAAGGAGTGTAAATCCAGGACTGCTATATATCATCCAGGACATTACAGCTTCCAATCATAGTTTACAGATAAAATGATGAAATGAGAAAAAAGGAAAGAAACAAGCTACACAGAAAACTCAAAATATAACAGAGACCAAACCTAGTGGGAGAGTTTAAAAATCTCAAATAAAGTAGTCTCACTTCAACCTATGCAGAACAAATAATAACTCTAAGTCCCCTCTGGGGACTTGAATTCATCCAAGATATAAATCTGAGTGCAAGTCAGCACTGAGTTTATAAAAATCAGAGAGAGATGAAAGCAATTAAACATAAAATGTGACATTTTGGGTCTCTTTTAAGAGCAATAAGGAAGGAAAAAAAAGCCAAACATTATTTTTAAAACATTTGAAATCCTAAGAAATAGTGAAACATTACACTGTGGTATTCTAAAGGAGTATCTCTTGTTTATAATCACATAAATTTAGTCCCCTGGCACTACTGGGGTTATATAATAGACAAGAGTTATTTTAACAGTGCCCTGTTAAAAAAAAAAAAGAAGCAACTCATTTTCGACTCATTTTCTCCAGTGGGAGGGATGTGTAGCTTCATGTAAGAAAGGGAACATGCCTAAGTTATTACTGTAGGAAAGCAATCTGTCAAAGCCTGGTCGTTTTGGCATGGTGAATACCACTGGTGAGATCAGAGGGTCAGATCCTGCTTGCAATTACTACTAAAGGACCTTGGATACAGGCAGCCTGCTATCAATTATTTCCCTGGCCTCAGACACTTGGACTTGTCAAGTTCCCAGTGTCTTCTGTTTTGTAACAGTAAGAAAAAGGGCTTCCTATGATCGGTTCTTGGAAGTTTCTCACATGTTGTGTCACTCCAAAGTGTCATTAACAATTCAATTAAAATTTCACAGCCCATGTTAGGATATTCAGGGGTTTGTCTGCTAAAATAAGGTCCAAGACAGATAAAGCAGATTCTGTCTCAAAATCTTGACTTTAAAAGTTATGCTTTCATATGCAGATTATCAAACATGACACTGCCTGCCACCTCAGTGAAACAGTGTTTTTGATGTCCGTACTCTGCTAATAGTACAAAGAAAAAGTTGTTTAACTGGAAAACAGAATAGCAACATCACTCGCAAGATGTAAATTCTCACGTCATTTGTTTAGCTTGGTATAATAGCAATTTTACGGGGTATTTTTTTATAAAGTCTCACCAGTCTATTTACTAAGTTGATTTTATTTTTAGAAACCCTTAAGTATTAAATTACGGGTTTTGTTTTATTAGTTTACTTTCCTGTGTGGGATTTTCTTGAAAGATTAGCTCCAGATGTAAAGTGTAAATGGAAATTAAATTAATCTAAAAGCTATATTCCACATGAGTTTTTCTAGATATGGCTGCAAAAAGAAGACATACTGTTCATTCACACAGTTTATTCCCAGTTCATGGGCCCCTCTTTAATTTTTCTCCTATTATACAATGTAAAAAAATTTAACATCTTAAGGTTTTCAGGAAAATTGGAAAGAAGGTTCAGCCTTAAGCCTTCTAAGGCAGCTCTAAGGCAGCTTTTTCTCTAAACCCTCAATAGGTTTAGTCATGCAAGGAGAAGATGCTTTAAACTTACCAAAGACTTTGTTTAAAGCCCAGGAAAATGTGGACTGTCAGCATCCTTTGTGCTGTTTTGCAGCTTAAACCCATTCCCCAGTACACTGGTGACCCTCTACCCCAATTCTCTAGTTTCTCTCTGACATCAAACTCAGGATTATTGTTAGATTTTCTTCTAGGCAAAAAGGAGATTAGAAGCCCAGCTGCAACAGCTGACTGACAGGAAAGAGTGTAGAAGAAAATCAGATAGATAGATAGATAGATAGATAGATAGATAGATAGAAAAAGTTTAAACACCATAAAACCAGAATAATTTTCTTCTACTGGCCAACTAACAGCACTGACCATCAGTCCCATGGCTTGAGAAGCAAAGACTGCAAGAAACGGGGGCACCTCCCCACACAGTGTCAAAACAGGAGTTGACACTTCAAGGCAAAAATGATTTGCATGTAAATCCTGATCAAAAGCAAGCTTGCACACTGAAGTTGTCAAGTTTTGCTACCAGTCTGACACTTAAATGGGCTATAGCAAAACTTGATTTAAACTGAGGAGAAAAAAAACATGGCAACTCAATTACCCCCTTGCAGATCAGATCTGGCAGTTCAGGTCAAACTTTTCACCCTGCCATTTCTCAATACCTGATGCCTTAAAGAAACAATATGTATTCCTTCTACAACCCTAGATGAAAATACATTTCCCATGGCTCCCTACTGTGTCTTTAAAAATGAATGGGGAAAAAAAAAACACTAACATTTAGAAATATTGTGCAAAGTTTGGGGTCTGTTTTTTTGTTTGTTTATTTTTGTTATTCCTGGTTGAAATATCTTAAATTATCCAGGAAGAAATTCTTTTACACAAACATGTTTGCCTCAGAGAGGTGGCAAGTGTACACTGTCTTCTAGAATTCATTTGCTTTTGAAAACATCTTGTCCCATTAAACACATGAAGCCATACTTCACTGAAATATTTGTCTGCAGTAGCCCAGAACAGAGAACTACTTCGACCTGCCCAAAAGGATCTTAAAAAATTTTGAGATGTAAAATGTTGTGAAAACTGGAGAAAGATTCATATAGTTCAGTCAGTTTGTAGAGTGACAAGGAATGCTTCATTATGGTATAGAAATTAAAGCCAAATAATTTCTAGGATCTAATTCTAAGATTGGTTCCATCCTTCATCCAGTCAATTCATGCAATGCCTTCTTAACAGGTTTCTGCAGCAGTGCTCAACAGCTGTAACACCTGCTATTGATTTGTTCTGTGTGTCCCCAGACTGGTTCCTATTTGACTAACAAACCAGACCATCCACCTCAGCTATTTTCAAAAGGACTTTGCTCTGTTCATTGCCATTAAAATATCTGACATACACTTCAGACACTGCTTTACAGGTAAAAATAATCAACAAGAGAGAGACCAGTGGTTTACATAGAGATTACTTAGATTCTTTAAGCATTAGAATGACGAAAGTTCTTAATGAGATCCCATCTGTCAGAAAAAAATCATTCATTTTACTAGTACAAATTAGGCGAGTTGCAAAAATACGTTCCCCACGCTATCACACACCACCTAGAAATAGACTGTAAGCAAAAAGCCACACAGCCTCTCCATCTCGGATGTGTAGTTCATTTTTGTTACAATGGGAGGTGAAGATTAAATACTGAAATTATTTCTTCATGTTGATTTGAAAACATTATCAGTATCCATGATCACGTCACAAGTGATCCGCCTTCCTCAAATACTTAGATCTCAATACGCCACAGGCACCTCTTACGCCCTGCCTGGACAAAGTGAGAAAATATGGCCTCCTACTTTAAGCAATAGGAACACTCTTAGCCAACTTTTCATAATACTATACTTTTAATTCCTGCAATTACTACACCCATACATTTCATCTTAGTCATTTCATGAGCAAATCTAGTACGTAGCTGTGCAAATTTAATCAAATTCCATTGCTTGTACCACAGTGAAACAGAAAACTGGATAATGCTTTAGAGAAGATGACTGATCACAGTAAGAACAAGTGTGCTATTACTACAGGTCACTACATTCATTACTACTACATTTCTAAATAAACATTACACTCAAATACCAGTTGGCACAGCTGAATAATGCTAACACTCATATACTTCCACATCAAGCTTAGCACCAAAAAAAGAAGTGAGAAAAAACAGTAGTAAGAAGGAAGATTCCTTTTAGGATAACTTTCTTGTTTTATGACGAGTCAGTGCAAGCAGTAGAATAGTTTTCTGCATTTCAAAGTAACAAATTTGTTTCAAGTAGCAAATTTGCCATAAAATCTACCTATGCTGGAATTCTTCAACAAGTACTCTGACTTCCACACCTGAAAAGGTGGGGGGTTAGGTTTTTAAATCATTTCCACTTATATATTATCTTGCTAGGGAAGCCAGCAGGACAATTCTTCGTCTCTCATTTGAGGTTTTGTTTGTTTTTAAGAGAGCTGATTATTTTTATATTTTTTCTGCTAATACACTCATTCAGCAATTCAATCAACAGTGTAGGGATACACACCTTTTTATTTCATTCAAATTCAGAGTAGTTCCCTCTTGGACTACTCGTAAAGTGAGCAACAGCAGTTTGACAATCCCTCCACTGAAGCAGACGCTGCACATACCCAGAAGGAAATCATCCAAAAATCATGTACATCTCTGCATTCTAGTCCTGCAGAGTAATGATATGCATTTAGACCTCAGCTATATGTAAGGTAACACACTAGAAGTGGGTTCTCAGAAGTTTTATACAGTCTGAATTCAGCATAAATCAACAGTATCTCACCTCCATAAAGATTAAAGCCTTTGCACTGCACATATACAGCAGATACCACATGATTTGCAGACGCCTTTAAAGTAACCTAACAAAAATGCACCATTCTACTCTAGAGAACTCAGATGCTATAAGTGTTACAGATTTTATTTTCAATTCTTTGATATGACAGTGAAAATGAAAATTCCACATTATACTATGTTTAATTTGAAGCATGTGGAATAGGAAAGAAGGTAAGAGACACGCTATTGCCCATTTCCCATGGTGCACAAGATATTAGCAGAGTAGCACTAACAAGAAAAACTTTTTCTAGCTTTAACCACCTGTACTGTTTCCACAGACAAATGTTCCTATCATAAGACAACACTCCATCCAGTGAGGTCATGACTATTAGAGTTGTCATTTAAATTTACAAATGGACTGCCATAGATGTTTAAAATCTGCACAGTATCATTCCTCAATAAATCAGTCTGGCAGCTTTATGAATTTTCAAAAAGAAAAAACCCCACACTTCTATGAAGTTCAAACTGTCAGAAAAGGCAAGGCTCTAAAAACAGTGACAACAGAGTTTTTAGAAAAGTACATCTTGGCCTTTGGAGTTGTCTGTTACCATCGATCAATAAGCAAAGAGCCTTATTTATACTTCTATTCATTGGAGAGAGTTCCAGTGGGCACACCACATTAGTGCACCCACAGAGCTCTTGCCTGTGAAAAGTGAGTCTTGCCCACCCTGCCCCCCACCACTGTTCAATTTTTTATGCCTGATGACTACTTGAGATCTCACTGACCATAAGTACATTTCGTTTCTTCAAGGCTCAGAGAGTCCAGGTTAGGTTTTCTTAGTATCACCCTTATAAATTCAAAGGTCCCCCTTCTTCTGCTCAGAGCTAAATCAGATTTACAACAACTGTCAAAGCACAGGATGACAGATAAATTAATCTTCCCTTCATGAGTTTACATCCAAGGCTTCTGGGCTGCTGATCTGGCGCTAACAAGCACCGGGTCTCTACAAGCTGTCGTTTAAAGCTGATGCTTTCATGACTGGAGATGAATTATTCTGTCAGGAGAATCTATTTATTCAGGAGTTAGAAGGTGTGGTTTTAGCTGCAGGATAGGATGATTTCATGGGTTAAGGTCCCTTTGAAGCATCTGTTTAAATCTTGTCCTGGAGTTGACTATACTACACTTGGAATTTTTAGGATATTTACAGAATGGGGAAAAGCCTTTTTCTTTCACAAAGTTGTTACATTTTCCTCAAGCCTGATAACCAGTAGAGGATCATTCTCTCCATACAGCAGCAGGTTATTTTCCTTCCTCTAACTAAGGTTGACTATCCAGACATTAATAAATTGTTGTTTTTTAAAAGGTTTGATAATTCATTTCACAACACTGCCTACCACGCAGCAGTCTGCTACAAAACAACAGCCTGCTGCAATCTGCCAGAATGTTTCCTTGCAGATGAAGGCATGGTTCGGTGAAGGAGCCAGGAAGCTCTTGCTCAACCTGTGGCAAAGAGATGAATTTCAAGCCCAGCTGCTGGACCCTAACAGAGCAGAAACAATGACAGTCTTTGAGCAAAGCAGCCAGGGAGAAGTTTCCATGTATTCCAGCTCAAGTCAGCAAGATGCAGGGCAAATGACTCCATCAAAAGTCTATTGATGATCTATAAACTAAACAAGAAGATAAGCTATTGAATACTGCGAGACATTGACTGACAAGCTTCAATCCAATCTAAAAGACAAATTCCACGAGTCTTCTGTTTATTTAATCAGTTCACACAACAGATCAAAAGATGCCTATGCAATGGTATCTAATCACTACCTGACTGGTTTTCACCATTCAAACATGGAATGCCACATGGAGGGTTTTGGAGAAGTGGTGAGTTTAGCCTGTTAAACAACCAAACAGCCAGGGTTCAATGACACATGCTCCACTGCAGCTAAGGGCACAGATCCAAGCCAACCTACCATCAGCTTGGTAAAAGAAGCCATTAATGGTGAAAGAAGAGAGTCAATGTGTGAAATAGCTTCATATCTGTCTAGGTTTCAAAATACTTTTGGGCAATATAATGTTGTAAGAACAGGGAAAAAAAAATACATTCAAAGAAAAAAATAACTAGCACTCATAGAATCATAGAATAGTTAGGGTTGGAAAGGGCCTTAAGATCATTTAGTTCCAACCTCCCTGCCATGAGCAGGGACATCTCCCACTAAATGCTTTTAATCAGAGCAGAAATAACAAATATTTCGGGTGGGAAGAATGATAAACCAAAATAACTTTACTTTTCAAGGAACCATTTTCAAACATTTGAAAGTAATAAAGAAAAATTCATCTCTCTTCTCAGTACATAAGCCAGTTGGAGGAAAGAAAGAGCTGATTTTCAGTAAGTGCTGAGAGGTGGCATTAGAATGCAAACATGGAAATGGAAGCAATCTAGAAGAATTTCAGTTTTATTGTTGATATTTGATTTGTCACTTTCTCCATGCTCCTTTCTAAAGCATAAGCCTTCTTTACACAAGCTTTTATTTTTAGGGTGACAATACCCTTTTGGCTATACTCCCATTTACA
The DNA here is from genome assembly GCF_012275295.1 of Melopsittacus undulatus. NCBI lineage: Eukaryota > Metazoa > Chordata > Aves > Psittaciformes > Psittaculidae > Melopsittacus > Melopsittacus undulatus. Next base: position 48,172,775 of record NC_047534.1, on the reverse strand, counting down.
CATACATTCATCACTAACATGTCACTATTGCTCTTTTATTATTCAGAAAAGAGAGTATTCTATAAAAGGCTTGAAAAATACACCCAGAAGCTGCTCTGCGCTAAAACTATCACTCTTCGAAGAAGACATCTAGTCTCCCTTTTCAAGCTGTCATTCTCAACCATGAAACCTGCCGAGGAGGCCACATTGACATCGTGTCCTCCCTTGAAATGTCCTTAATAGTTGCACCCACTGCTGCACAATGTTCTCTCAAACCTCCCTTCTGCCTTTTTAAGGGATGGAGAGGTGTGGGAGGGTGAACTCCACAGAATTTGAAAGTAACAAAAATAAACATTGCAGAAACTACATCTCTCAATTAGGCTACAGTTATTTTAACAACAAGACAATTTTAAAACATTTAAAATACAAAATGCAAATGTATGTTCACAACAGAATTAATTTTCTACCAAGTACCACTTACAATTCCCATTGTCCTCATCATCCCATCTCACTATCCAAATCCTACTTGTATTTTCAGTTCTAGGAATTCAGTCATCCATATGTCTAGTTTTCTGTTACCACTCCAAGAGAAATTCTGGCAAAACTGTGCAGAGTAGCAGGACAAAACCCTTTGAAAACCTCACTTCTGTTTATAGACAATTAACTGCTCTTGGAAGCATTCATTAAAAATGTAGCACTTGGGTACACTAAAGCTGATGAACTTGCTCTTGCACAAAGGAGTCTCATGCCACTCAAACCAGTCCAAATTTAGTTTGCCTCTAAATGGATCAGACAAGATATTTTGTTCTTCAGAAGATTTTAACATAAGCCAGTATAAAAAAAATCAAAAGGTCCATTCCTTTAGGATTAGGATCAATAAAAGTTAACACATTAAAAAAACACAGAATACAGTAAGAAGATCTTCGCAAAACACATGCATCCACCTAATTATTGTTATTATAAGTTCTACGTAGCACAGCAGACTAATGCAAGATCTATAAGACGTTAAGGAAAGAGAGATCACTCTGTGGTATTTATGACTTTAGTCATTCTTTCTCAAAACAACAGATGAAATAAAATGTATGACATTCCCAAAGAGGGAGTTTCTACTGTAATTCATCTTAAAATGCAATGTTCTGTCATCTCCAGTAACACTTACTGAAAGCAACCATCAATACTTTTTGTCAAAAACCTGCACTCTGTGTAAAATGTTCCATCAATCTCTATTTACATAAAACAAAAAACTTTCAGTGTGGTTCTAAAGCAGAACCATTCAGATTCTCTGTCTTCCATTTTCATGCTGTGTTGAAGAATTATTTTGACTGACACAAAAAAACCCACGCCTAACAATTTATGGTAAGGGTTTGGTTTTTTTAATGTAAAGTAAAACCACATAGCCTTGTTCTTTTCTATTGATCAGCTAAGCAAAACAAAGCATTTTTTGTTTACTTTGAACCATACCCAGATTTCCATCTATGTATAAACCGTCTAAATAGTCTAGCTTAATAATTGGTGAGCAATTCTGCAAAGTAAGCAATTTAATATAGTTCACTTAATCATTCTTGAGTATCCCGTATGCTTTTTCAGACATATAAAAAGCACTCAGAGTCACCATCCTGTAATTTTACTCACATGACCAGTACCATAAATTTCAATCAGAACTAAATCACAGGGCGAAGAATATATATGTATTCAATGGTTTTGGGGCAGTTTTCTAATCCTCATATTGCATTCACAGTGTTTCTGAGCTATTAGGCACTAGCAGATCAATACTCAAACAGCTGTTGTTAAAAAGCATGGAGGAAAACTATAGCAGAAATATACAGCCACAAAGCAGTCATTAATTTTCCAAGTACCAAGTTCGCAGTGCTGTTACTGGTCACATCCAGAAATGAACAAGGTGACTCAAAAAGGGGAGTAAAGAGTGTTTTCCAAATTCTTTCCTCTAGAGTTTCCTGTAGAAATCAAATGTTCTTTCACTTTATCACCTTCTTAAATGAAACTGCGCATCACTCTACATAATTTAACCATGTCTTTCGGCTGGGAAAAAAACAAGACTGAGACAGGAAATGGAAGACAGTAGAACAGAGCTACCATGGACAGATCACCCAAACACAAATGCTGGGGGCCTCTAGAACAGAGCTGCATAGGACAGTGCAGGACTGGGCTCTCCGCTGGTCACAGAACCAGACCCCATAAAACAGCTATCACATGATATTTCCTTCTCACTAAATGGATTTTATGAATGATTTACCTAAACCATGCTTTAGGTTATCTTTGTACAACTATCTGTATACATTCTGATCCACAGTTATTAGTTTGTAACTTTTATTGTAAAAGATAAGATGAAATAAACATGGTTTCCCTCTTTTTGCTAGAGCACTTTTTCAGCTAACCACTAAGGACACTTTCAACTCAGGATATGATATCAAGACTTGCCATTCCACTCCACCCCCATTTTTTAGAGGATCAGCAAATCCTTTGCCATTTAAAAACAATTTGTAAAACTTCCTGTTATTTTGTGGCTCTAAGAGCTATAAAATATTCAAACACTCTGAAAACAAGTAATTTGGAGGTTATTCCATACCATTCAGAAAATGTTGCAGAAAGACGATGTAGACACCTTCTCAATGTTTCTGAACTGACAAGAAAGTCCACAAATGAAAATCAAGTCCTGAAGAAAATATCTAAAGGAAAATGCTTAATAATAAAACTATACCTAAATTATTCAAGAAGAAAAAAATCCTTCATTTAAGTAAGGAACTATCATTTTAAAACAATTAGAAGGTAACAAATAGACAAAGCAGCAGCATTAAAATCTAATGGAAGATCAGGTAAGTATTAGGAAGCTCTTGTAAACATCTCCACTTTTCATACCTACTACCCTGGAAAGTCAATAAGACCTTACTGACCTGCCTTGACAATTCACCCAGTTTCATCCCCCTCCAGAGAGGAAAAAGAAATGAAAATTCTTCTCAAATCCCACTTGATACAAACAACTTCCTTTTGGATAATGCTATCTTTGTTTGTTTACTGCAAACACTGTCAATGTCTGTTTGCCTGCTGTGAAAAATAAATAAACAAAATATACTGTAAAAAACAAATAAAAGCCAAACACAAGTTTTCTGCAAGCTTTCATATCCACACAGTTATATGGAGCCACATGTGAGCTACACATCACGTAAAGCACATGCTTAATTTGCTTTCTGAGTAGTATTACTTGGAAATGCAACCAAAAAGCCCAGAAAGCAAGATGAAGATATTTCTTGCTTCCTTTTCTTACAGGTTAGAGACCCAAGCCAGGACTCTTCTTCTACATAAGCTACAGGAATTTAACTGATTTTCCTGGTTCTGAAATAAACAGTTCATAAATCAGTAAATTAAACTAATTCAACCCCACATTACAGTATTAATATTAGTAATGTCTTTGTTATAAAATATCTGGATTTGATATATCCTATTTGTATGCATATTTTATTTATAAATTACTAATGTTTTTCCTGGGGCAAAATAGCTGAAATACTACCCACACCAAACCATATCCCTGCCATCTGAAGGAAAAAAACCCAAAGTACAAATTGATTCAATGAGGAGGAGCTATTAGCAATGAATACATAAGCAATGCTCAATTCTGCACAACCATCATTACCTACACAGCTGAATATTTAACATGCTACCTCACAGAAGAGTTACAAAGTGGCTACCTATATTATTTTATAGAGTCAAGAGAAATAAGAATATAATTTATGCCTAGGGAGGGGGGAAAAAAAAAAGTTGTCTTTTTCCGTTTCATATAAAATAGTGGCCAGGTGCACAAAAACTTGAGCTGAAGATCTCAAGGCACATCTTCTTTCAAATCATATCAGACATAAAATTAGCTACTGTAAAAATTCATCCCTTTAAGTGAACCTAGTCATCATTTGATTGCAGCAGACGTATTTGGCAAAAGAATGACAGATTTTAAAGCTATTAAATAATAAAAAATGTAATGCCTTCCAATCATTGTAACATACATATGACAGAAACAACAGATGAACGATAACAAATAATACTACTACAGACATTTTTCCTTCCTACCAATACATAATATGCCAGGAAAGTAAAAAGTCAGCTTTAAAAAAGACAAAAGCCTCATAGGTACCAGGTAGCTGTGTACACCATCTCAAATATTACAGGACAAGGGAAGTGGGGGAAACCAATTAACTATATGGATCATTCTCTGCAAGTCTAAGACCCTTTGCTCACATTATGAATTCATGGTTTACTTCTATCACACCACTGTACAGTGTACCATTGGCCCCCAACACTCTTCTTGGGAAATGATAACCTTGGGGTGGAGAGAATGCTACTAAAAACATAAAAAATAAAAATGGGGAAAAAAAATAAAGTCAAGCTACCCGAGGAATACTTGGGAAGAAAAAAATCTATTCAAACACAACCAAATGTGTTCTGGAAAACGCAGTTTTCAGTTGCCTTGATAGACAGTTCATTATTAAACACTTCCTTTATTTTTTAATAATCACTGCTACAAAAAAAAATTGATGAGATGGCAGGTAACCATGCAAGCAAAAGTAAAGGAGTTGACTCTAAAACAACTTTTTTCCAGGGAGCATAGTAATTAGATTGACTGTAAGGGACTTACAAAAGCCGATCAATAAAACTGTAATAGTGCTTAGTTCACTGTTGCCGAGTTGTTTCGGCAAAACACAAGCTCTAATTTCTCAGAAGTAAATCAAGCTTTAGTCTTTGATGCTTGCAGATGAGAACCAGTGCAACACTGCAATGGAAGTATTTAGTCTTTGAGAAGAAAAAAAAAGCCTGCTTATCTTCATTTTTTCAGGTGAGTTACACAACTACAACTTGACCCAGCAGTCCTGAGAAACATAATTTAAAGGAGTATGCAATCAAACCTAATCTGGCCATCGTATCTGTCAACACCCATTTTCCATTTGCCTGAATTGTAATAGAACCTTCTGTTTATCCTGGCCATGGCTTGAGCATGGCAGTTACCCCCAAGATGAAGGGCTACAGTACCAGCAAACACTACTGATACATACCAGTCCTTCCTTGAGTAAAAAGCCAGCACTCCAAGAAGCGGAGTACCAGAACAAGACACCTGAGAAAGAAAGATCCCTAAACCCCAGACAGAATTCTCTTGAAGACTGCGCAAAACCCAGCTGAAAGATTCACTGAACATCAGGTCTGTTCTTAAGTTTGGATTAAATCCTGCAGTTTCCTTCCTCTAACTCACAGGAGAATGCAATAAACCCCAAGTGCCCTACCAATCCATTCTCTGGAATACCTCCCAAAGTCATTTCTGCTCTATCCCCTTTATTCAACAGAGTGCTTCCATGCAATTTTACGAACACAGCAACACACTAGATCATCCTGGCAACATGAAGAAGCACAACTTAAACTGGCTAACTGTCAGTGGGAAAAAGATGGGTCGTCTGTAGGAAGAGGAAAGAAGGTGAAGGCACAAAGACAAAGCGAAAAGCAAAAGACTCATTTTGGAGAGTGGCTCTCAACAGCCAAAGGAGCTACCCCGGAGGTATAAACAGGGAGATTATTTTTTCAGCTCTGACTGCTCTAGATGCATCTTCACTGCAGAATTAACAGAGCTCTCAAGCTACCATCTTTAATCTAGTGCCTAATGACACAAAAAGTCTGGCTAAACCACTAATGTTACAGATGGGAAAAGGGCTTTCAAAACAGTACTGAGATCAACTAATGCCTTTCCACAGTCTATCACCCAATGCCTAGAGAGACAGTTTGCCAGCAATTCCAAGAAAACGGAAGTGTAACAGGGCTCCAGGAACAATAAACTGAGAGAGTCATCTTCCAGTAGACGTGGGGAGCAGTAAGGGCACAGCAATTCATATATGACTTTTCCATCATTTTTGTGGCCCTTCTCTGGACCCTTTCCAACATGTCTATATCTTTACTGCACTAAGGACTCCAGAGCAGGACACAGTACTCTAAGTGGAGTCTCATATGAGCAGAGGAGCAGAATCATGTCCCTTGACCTACTGGCCACACTCCTTTGCGTGCAGCCCAAGATACAATCGGCCTTCTGGGCTGCAAGCTTTCACTGCCAGGTCATAGCCAATCTTTCATCCACCAGTACCCCCAAATCCTTCTGCTCTAGGTACTCTCAATCCCTTCATCCCATAGCCTGTGTTAATATCGGGGGTTGCCTGACCCAGGTGCAGGACCCTGCACTTGGTCCCATTGACCCTTGTGAGATTCACATCAGGTTCTCAAGCCTGTCTGAGTCCCTCTGGACCCTGAGTCATTCAGACTGCCCCTGCAGTGAAAACCCACTGAATAAAGGTTTATTTTCCTAATGCATCAGAACTTTACATTCACCCATATAACATAATTAACAATTAATTTCTAATGGGAAAATGTTTATAACAAAGCAGGGCAGGACTAGGGAGGGGGTAGTATTTAACTGTCCAAAGTCTGAAGGTCACTGAAGTGAGATTTGTACTTAAACCCCCAGAACCTGGGGTCTGGCCACAACGGCCAAACAGTAAGCTGAGCTGGCAAAAACAACAACAACAAAATTATACAGTTCAAGTAAAAATATCAAGTTGCTTCGACCTCACTGCACAAGGGATCACTGAAAGTACGCAGGATTTATCAACTGATGTACATTAATGAGGATTACCCATGTACAATTTCCTCGGCCAGTGCAACAGAGCTAATGTCTGACTTAAGAAAAATAAATAAATACAACCAGGAAAATGATGTACTTTCAAACTTAAACAAACAAGTCACACACAGAGAGCAGGTCCAAAACAAAAACATTCATCATTCTTTTGTCCTGGTTCTGTCACTGTCCAGGGCCCAGTACAAAAGTACAATATGAAAACCATTAATTTTAGGCGCCATGTAAAAATAATACAAATCAATTGCCTCCAAGCTCCCAAAATAAAAAGTGAGCAAGTCTGATCAATGACTTTCAATTAACATGATGAAAAACGGCCAGTGAATTTGCTTAAGGGTACCCGGAAGCCATACACACACTGCATAGTGTTTTGCTATCTCCAGGTGAAAGACTGCACAGATAAAGCAATTGGCCACATGAAATTCTGAGATTCATCCCAGGTGGCCATAGGAATAATAGAATTTCCGAAATTTAGAGACCAAGACTATTCCAATGTCAGAATTTCCACTTAACATTTCCCAAATTAAAAGTCCTTCCAATAATTACAGAAATCTAAAAGCCTGCATTAACAAGGGCTAGCTCCTTCCAACTGTTTGTCCAGAGACTCTCCAACAAGCATACAGCACACTGTAAGAATTCAATTTGGAAACCATCATCTAAAGCACAGAGGAGAACAGGAAAGTCATATTGCTATAATGCTTAGATTATCAATCATCTTGACAGTTTATTGGCTTTATCACCACACATACCATTAAAATGATGTCTGGCCTAGAATGTCAGGAGGCAAACATTAAACAGACCAGGATTAAAAAGCAGATCCCAAACAGCACTCCAGTAAAGTTTCCCTTCCACTCTGAAATTAGTTAGAGCTGACTAAGTAACTGGCGCTAGACTTTGAAGAAATATACAGCCTAAAAGGCGCAGAGTCAACACAGACTTGATGAGCTGATAGGTAATGTCATGTTATGGCAACTCTAAAGCTCCTGCGGTTGATTTATCGTGGACTGTGTGCAACAGAATGATTGTTAATGGGGGCGGGGGGAAGGCAAAACAACAACAGCTTAATTTGCTCCTTCTTAGAGCCAAGAGCTCGTGCAACAAGGGCCAAATGAATATCCCAAAGTCAAGCAACAGTGCTTGTTTTATCAATGTTGTAATTATTAAACACACACGTTAATAACATTTTTCACACTAAAGTAATTTTACAGATTAGGAAAATCTGACAGTGACAGAATATATTCATAATTCAGTAGTACCAGATAAAGAAAGAGATACAAATCCTGAATTTCTAAAGCATAGCTGTGTGTATCAGTCTGGTAACTAAATCCTGACACAATTAAAATTGTGCATCAACAAGGTACAGTGCAGAACTGCATCATTTGTACAGGACTGTACTTCCATGTGCTACAGAACATGATGGCAAACACAGCTAATTAAAAGCAACTTCCTTTTTCCCCAACCCCCCACCTCTGAAAAACATGACATTACTAAATATTATTCTAACTCCTATTTCCTTCTTTTTATCTTCCTTTCCCCCCAGAACGTATTGACATTTGCATTACCCTCCTAATTTGGTTAGAATGAGTATGTAAATTTTAAATTTCAAATAAGTTAATGGCATGTCCAACCAAAAGAACCAGTCAAATAATTGTGCTACAGTATTTGCTGAAAATAAACTGTTTATACGTTTTATGTCAGTCAAAACCAGCATGCACATAACCATCTCAATTTTAAACAGTTTAATCCAATAGCAACTACAGCCTTCTAAACTGATTTATATCTCATCATATACACTGCTTGAAAGAGTACTTCAGATGGAAATGTGTTGGGAGGTTCAGTATTTGCCAAACACTGACAGACCTTTGTTGCTTGAGCACTAAAGCTTTAATATTTTGATCCCATTGCAAGTAAGATTCAACTCAGTAATTATTATTTCACAGTCCACACTCACATTTTGAGGGACTGAACCAGTGTATTTCAGTACATGTTGTCATTTTGAAATTAAAAGGCAGCTAAATGAAATCCTAACTTAAGGAAAAATACTGACTTGATACTTGATAAACCGTGGCAGCAATGTGTAGTAAAAATCATTGCTTTATCCTTAACTGTGATATTTACTATATATAACCTGACACAAGGATTTCACTAAGGTCAGAGCCACAGAAGAAGTCTCTCAGCTGAAGTTTAAAACACAGGTAAAGACATCTAAGAACTGTCATCTGGCAAAAACACCCAGAACACATACAATCTGATAAACAGGACAGAAGAAGACAAAATATTTAGCTATCTGCAAAGATCTGAACACTTCTCAGAAATCTCAGATCACCTCTCATCAACTTCTGAATGACCCAAGTTGAAGTCCTAACTGAAGAAAAAGACACTCTAAATTAGAAACCTAATGAGGACTCTTCGTTGCCTCCAACTATCACAGTGAGGCTGAAGAGTAAAGCTTGAACTGGTCAAACCACAGAAGCATCTCCAACAAAGGGAAGTTCAGATGATAACTGCACTGTTGGAAGGTCAGGAATACAGGAAGGGATCTCAGAAAACTGTAGGTTAGCAGAAGATACACAGACAGGAACTCTTCTTCTCCACAAGCTTGTTTCAACAGCTGGTTTTCGTATTGTGCTAGTTCTATGCATTTATTTGGAGGAGAGTTGTGGGGAAGTGAACCCAAAAGAAAGAGGTGGGGTAAGCATGCATACCCCACATATAATTGTTATGTGTTGCCTTCAAAGTTAGTAAGGAAAATCAGAACTATCTTCTCCAGCAGCACATGATACCTATCAAGTAGTAGTATCAAGATTAGCATCCTTAACAGAGAAAAGAACAGTAACGCTTGCTTCAGGGGTCTCCACTTAATCAACACCTGTCCATTTAGAGCATCTAAAACACACCCTGCACTTGTAGCAACAAAATGTTATAGCAAAAACCAAGAACTTAAAAGAAGAGAGTAATTTCATTTCACACTGCTATAGGGTTCACTATATTCAGACTGCTTACTCTACAAGCTTTACTTCTCATACCACAACTGCTGTACCCAGCAAGTCCCCAAGGACCCAGGCCTCACTAGCAGTTAATGATCCATTAGACAGCCACCTTGATGCAAACCAGAAGGTGGCTAATGCTCTAACAAAGTGGTCCTAAACTACAATAACAGACAACATTCGAGGATTACAGCCACTATAAACCAGTAGTCATAGTTAATAACTGTAATATTTCATTAAAATGTCTAGAAATAATGCATGCCAGACACCCAAACAATTACAGATGACCGGTATTAGAAAAGTTGTAATAGAACACTGAAAGAAAACAAGCTCGCCAACTTGCCACAGCACAATGAATGTATCTTCTCAGCTTAAGCTCTTCCTAGCTGTTTCACTATCACTGGCACAGAAAAACTGGATAAAGAATTGAAATTCAAAACAAATAGCTGGCAGGACTATTACCAGTCACAGTAAACAAGCAGCATCACTAAGAATAGCAAGAAGACTTCTGCTCTGCTTCCATGCAGCTCAGCTGATAAAACCACCTGCATTGCTTATGTTTTACTTGAAGACTAGCACACCAGTAGCTATGTTACAGGACAAACTATTAACTAGCAGAGTTCTGCTTTCACAAGAGAACAATTTGCACCATGTAAATGTAGATTATAAAATACACATAAAACTTTTCATGATTTAACTCTATACCACAGTCACTTCATTGTCCATTCATGCTCCCTGCAAATTCATTTACCGACTCAGAACCAGAATATTAAAAAAAATTACATATAGGCTTTGCTTAAATATCAAAACCAATGAGATTAGTGTAGAATACTGTAGTGTGATTTGGGCAGTGCTTTTAGACCACCACTGACAACATTAAGGAAGTAAAACTCTCTAAACTGCAAAGCTACCTCTAATATACTGTTATTGCAAAAAATGGATGAGAAGCAAGGGGAAAAGAAAAAGAGCTAAAATTATGTTATACCTATTTAACTTAGGCTAAAATTAATTACATACCAAATTAAATTCAGTATTAATAACATGAAAGAGGATTCTTCGGAAAGCTTTGTATCTTGATAAATGAAAGGCATACCATGAGTGCTATCACCCATTTATCAGGATTAGGGTGTTAGATTATATTTCTTATTGTATTGGGTGGATAATATGAATCAGCTACACTGAAAGCATTAAAAAAAATAATGGGCCAAATAAACAAAAACTTGTTGGAATAGAAGAGTGGAAGTGTGATTTCCAAAAAATTCTGCAAAGCACTGTTTTACTCACAATATAATTAGCCTTTGGTCGTGTGCCATACACCCAGAAAAACACAGGGCCTATAAAAGCCTGTGACAGGGTGCAGAAGAGGAGTTTAAAACATACCCTAAAACACATAGATCGCAATGACAAAGATATTTAACTTTTGAAAGAATGCTCATGTAACTTTGCAAAAATTGCAATCAATTTCATCACTGAAAGAGAAAAGTTTAGAAGATGAAGTTAAATTAATTTTCTAGCTGGTTGTTTGGAATTTTAAAGTGATTTGTTGCTTTTCAGAGGTGGACAAAGTGAGTATGGGTGAAGTGACTGCCAGTTAAAAAAGCCTCAAGATCCTCTGGTACAGGAAGTTCTACTAAAATTGTAACTGAAATTAATTTACTATTAATGACTTACTTGCCCTAAGGAACAAAAACTGGAGAAAGGCCCACACAAGCTGCTCTCCTTGCAACCAGCACAGTCTATACTATATATTAGTAGCATAACTAATTTTCTTGCATGCTTTTCTCTGATGACATTTATCATTGTAATAAAGCATGCACCGCAAACAACTTTCACACATATGCACATATACTTGTAGCACTGGGATCCGCTGTCCAGCACAGTAATAAAGTAATTATGGTCTGAAATACAGCTGTCAGAAACATAATGCTATCACTACCCTCACATTTCCAATAACCTGCCATGACACTTCTTCCATTATGCATCTCCCACTAAACCCTCTCCCCAGAAAGTGTGGCCACTACTCACGTGGTTTGAAGATGTTCAAAGGCCTCAATCATTATGTCTTCATTAGATGTTAAAACTCACTCTGTGTGAATCTAGAATACAGCTTCCGGGTTTAGTCTAGTTTCCCCAAAAAAGAGTCTGGACTGCATGTGCCTGAGTCACTTTGTGGAAGTTAGCACAGCTTTCTGGAGCACTGCCATTCAAAATCGCACTATGGTAAAAGTTTACCACCTACACCCTACAAATAGTGTTTACAGATTCAAACCAGACCCCACAGCCAGTCCTGGAGAATCTCAAGCCTCTCCTTCCAGGCACATACCCTTTCATATATTCCATTACTCTCAACTGCTCATCTGCAATTACAGCACCCAGCCTCCATGACCCAGAATGCTCAGGGGGCAACAGGATGCTGAATTGTCTCCTTCAACCATTCCCAAGGACACTTGTTGCAACAGCTTTTAAAAACAAAAACCAGGCCAGTAAGAACTTACCAACCTTAACCATGATGAAGGGTTACTCATTTGGGGCTCAGGAGGAAGGCAAGACTGAAGGTGACATTACTTTACATGTTCACACAGCAAAATCTGAGTGCAAAAGAGTCCTCTGTATTCACACTTCTATGTCTACCACCATTAGGACATTGCTCTAATAATTTAACAGTTCAGACCCATACTTCCCTGAGTGGGCAAACAACCCCAAGAACATTTAAACACCCAACCAGTAACTGCATTCTACTTCAGAGTGTGAAAAAACACATGATTTTTTCAAATGCTACATATTCCTGGACTAATATTCTTCTTTGATTTAGGAAATTAATTAATAACCTCATAAATCTGCAGTTTCAATGGTATTTGTATGACTGATAATTCTCCTACCCATCAATGCAAATCACTGTGAACTTCAGAGATACTCTGAAAAATACAGTGGTATTAATTTCTGGGAGAAAGTTTTTAATCATCTCTTTGAAGCAGCTTAGAACACTACTGTACAGTTTGCATTGAAGTCTTACACAGAAGTAGAAATGCTTATCATGTAAGAAACCTGTATAAACTACTATTGTAGCAATCACTTTCATAAATGGTCACCCAAACTGCCTTTATTACTTGTATACTGAAAGCCCATGTATCACTTAAAATCTCAGAATGTAAATCATACCTTTACAGTAAGGTACACTTACTAGGTTTCCTATTTACAGCACTAGATATAAAGAAAAATGCCACTAGAACAGCAACATTTAATACCTCTGTGCCAACCATAAAACTGAATAAGTATTTTTGTGATCAATGAGCGTATGGGATCAAAATGAAGATTCAGCAAAACAAGCATCTATGCATTTTTTTCAGTGACTGCCAGGACACCGCAGGCATGTTTTCTGCCTAATTCCGATCTGTGGAGAGGTCCAAATTTCAAGTTTGCTAAGGCTGCTTTTCTGAAGCAACAACCCCTCAGTCAACTAAAATGTAGCATTTTAAGCATGCCCTTCTCTTATCTGCTGTTGACTTTTCCTAAGCAACAAAAAGAACGGAGCAAAGTCTGGAACCAAATTCCAAAGTGTCCCAGGGCTGTCTCTATTTTCTGAAACTTCATTTGAAAATTACAACCTAGTTTTGTTATACCTTTTAACTCAGCCTTCTTTTTACCATCTTCCAACAGTCCTGGCTGCTAACTATGACTTGTCTGAATCTCAAGCACTGTGGAGCTGGATAACATACATGTTCTCAAAGATATTAATGGCAGCTGCCAAAATGCTGTAGTATCACCTGCCCAAATTTTATGAACTAAAGTCTGTTTTCAGACCCATCATCAAACCCATGGTTCGTTTTAGAACCATCATCGTACAGAAAAGCTTCTCCCAAATTAACTCTGTTGTAACTCCAAAGAACTATTTAGGGGAAAACTATTTTATTTCTCCTTGGTCCCTAAAACAGTTCAACATGGGGAGTGGGGTGGAGAGAGAACAGGGAGAGCAGAGAGGAAAGGGAACTCAGTTGCTGAATTTTTGGAATATAACACTTCTACTGTATTTCAGAAGTTGAAATATTTCAGTCTCAAATGATTCAGAAACAAACCAAAAAAAGCAGACAAAAAAAGAAAACCCAAAACCAGAGTCAGAACAGGACAGGTCAGCAACACCTCACTATTAACTTCTGAGACTCTGCACAGATGACTTTCTTCATCTCGCAACCTGGCTCTCACTCCAAATACACCTCCTCCTACTCGTGTACTCACCATCCCTACATACACACATATTCCCTGCCACTCCCTCTTGGATAGTATACTTACACTGGATCACCTCCTGCAAAAGAAGCTGCATCCAACTTCCAATAAAGTTTATCAAAACAAAGCAAAACCACCAATGAGGAAATGCCAAGTTTTGAAGTTACAGAAACCTCTAGAATGTGACAGGTCTGACAGGGAAAACATATTATTTAAATGCAGTTGCCCACTGATAGGAACAGCACAATTTAACCTCTTTGCAACACGCTGATTGTATATAAAATGGAATTATGGAAAGCTGGGGCTCTGGAACAAGAGCTTCTAAGAACATTTCATTCAGGCTGGCATATCCCAGTAGGTTTTGGTTCAGAAAACAAAGTACTATAAAGAGATGATGCACATTTCCTCATTTTCCATGCCAGAAATACAGTATGAAATACAAAAAAAATAAGCTTTATTTCATGGAGGCTACAAAAAGCAGTATCCTTTTTATAAAAGTAGCAAGCCTCCAGACATCAATAATATTTTTTCAATGAGCATTGCTCAATAAATGTTGCAACCCTAAAGCTGTTAGATATATTAAAGTGATGATATCATCACTTTAAAGGCACTTCAACAGAACATTATGAGAGAGACAATTTTCTTTTTTCAAACTCAAAATATCAGTTACCAAGTTGATTAAAAGTGTTTTCTACTGAAATTATTTGCAGTACCTGCACTTATAGACTTCTCTAGGTAACAGTAGAAAACAGCATACAAGATTCTGACACAATGCAAAAGCCCCCAGGAACTAATATTGCACAATAACCACTTCATTAAAGTTTCAAATGATACATGCTATAAAAGAAATTATTTTTATGTTATAGTGAATAAGTATAAATACTAAATAATAAATATTTGGAAGATGCAATATTTCCACCTATTGTACTTAATAGCTAAAAAATATATTCAGTTCCTTGCACAGAGCTGCTCTGAAAGCCACACTGAATATATTGCCTTTGTTTGTTTAGGTTTATGCACAAACAAATATTGCAATGACAGTTAAAGACACATCCTTGAAGTAGTTTACCCAATAAAGTTGGAAAGAGAATGAAAAGAAGGAAGAATAAAAACTCTAGCTGTATAAGATTCTCTTTGTTGCCTGCTTGTTAAGGAATCCTTCTGGCACAACCAAGGGGATTATGAATTCACATGTGAATTTATCCCCTATTAAACTTTTAGTAAAAGGGTCAGTTAGCAGGAATGATAAGGCTCAGGCACAACAGTCACATGCTGGCAGAGCATCTGTGACTAGCTCTACTCAGGCATATCACTGGTTTATAGCTTTAACATGAAGAGGAAGCTATGGGGGAGGGTGGAAAACAGTCCACTTCTGAAAAGATTTTAAACAGAGCAAAGTACAGTTTCACATGAGACAAGGGCCACATGACTCCAGGTCACACTCTTTTTTTTAAGTGAGCACTAAAAGGACAGTCCAGGCTAAAACCTCCCATCTCACTGGCAAGGGTTTTCACTACTCCTTTAAGACTTCTTTAGTAGTTTGGCTACTCAGATATACCTCTCTTCCACAAGAGCTCCTGCTGTTGGGCTACCTTAGCAATGCTCCTGGACTTACAGGTATATCATTGCTATATAGGTGACAGTTAAAACCATGCAGTAACCTTGCCAGTGCTGAAGCTTGATCAAAATTTACACCTCAGTATCATATATGCTGGGTTTAAAATCTACACTTTTATGCCATTACGCAATGTAACACAGAGGGCAATCATGTTTGCACCTTCCTGCTACCATGGTGGTATTTCTACAAGAAATTTGCCTCAAGCTTTTGGGGTGAATTGAAAAGCACAGCAATACAGCAGCTTCAGCCAAGATGCAAAACTCACCTTCCTTACGACAAACGGTTCTGTAGAGCTGGTCTGTGCATTCTCACCAGGCAATACATCCACTGTTTGGGTGCCCTGACACATAACTTGTCCCCTCAGGTTCCTTCAGAACTGCTGGGGATTGTGTAATCCCTAAGAAGTCATTCATCCAACCTCCCCAGCAGCAACTCTCACTACACCTCATTTGCAGCACACCCCTTGGCCTCTAACATGATCCAGGGCACCTGTGAACAAGCCAACTCAGCCTGACCCACAAGCATCCAGCACTACAGGGAGGGATGTGCCTGCTAGTGCAGCCCTGTGCTCAATGCTGGGAGACACCAACTCCCTTTCCCATTGTGCGAGTGACTCGAGGAACCCAGGAGCATAGTTACTCTCCTCCACTTGCAGGACTATCACGTTCAGTATTACACTGAGACTTTCAGAAGTCTAGGTATCTTAGGAGTCAATACTAATCAGGCTCTCACATTACTTGGCAATCCATTTCAAACATATTAGTGAATTATTTCACATTAAGTGACACAAATAAAAAGATACATTTGAAAAAAGCCTGACCTTCAGAAAATTTTTAGGAGGCTTTGAAGGAAGAGTATTACAAAATCTTAAACATACAGAAAATTGAGATTTCCAGAAATTCTGAAATAATACTTCATTTGCCCATCAAAGAAAATGTTACAACATTTTTAAAAGTCATCCGCAAAAGTTATATAGTGAAAACCAGATCATATATATTGAAATCGCTTTGAGGTAGGACAACTCTTTTGTTTCAAACCTGTTACACATTCAGAATAACCTAATAGTTACACATCTGTTTCTTCTGCCCATTGTGATTCGCAGTATTCCTGGAGAAGGCTGCTTTATGCTGCTGGGTCAGTTTTCTCTGTGGCACAATTTACATAGCATCTGTTTCATTCTCCTGCATGGAGGAATAGCCCAGCACTTCTGTAAAACATTCGTCTATGTAAGTTTAGACTTCACTTTAGCACAATTTTTACCATCATTCAAATTGCTTCCACTGCTAACTGAAAGAAAAACTGAACTTAATTGCAACCAATTTTTTAACATTTTGTGTTTTCATGTTAAATAGGAGGGTTTTTTCTTCTGTTTGAAAGAACAGGCTTACTACTTAAGTTGTATTTTTCTCAACTCTTGTTTTTAATCTCTTCCACGTGCTCAATTTGACTGTTCTGTTGATGCATCTAGAGTTCCACATGATGTGATTTCATTGCATGGCTTAGCATATAAAAACAACCAAAGATCAGAACATTTAACACCTGCAAAATAATCTTCAATTACTGTCTTTAGTCAGATTACAAACTAAGCAAATAAGGGAGACAGACATGGGCCACACTAATATACTTGCACAATAGGATTTAAAAGTGTGAAAACAATTTTTAAAAACAAGAAGTGATTTAGAACAGTTTTATGCTCTCTAAAACAGGGCTCTAGCAATTTCTATTGTTCTGAAGAAGAAAGATCTGCAATCTGTAATACAGTGCAACTTTGCATCAGCCAATCATCAGATGGCAATATTTTTGTAACATAAGGATTCTATGATTCTATAATGAGGAATACAACTCAGAACTGCCTTCACCTTTCTCAGGCACTTCTCAACTGCTTTTTTTCACCACACATAGAAAGAAAGTGAATAGCCATTGAAATAATTTAAATTTCTTCATAAACAAATAAATAAAGGTTTCTATTATACAGTTTGGAGAATTTTTGGTTTTGTTGTCAGAATTTTCCTTTTTTTTCAATATTTAGAAAGAGTGCTATGAAGAAAAGCAAGTGGGTTTGCCATCAAAAGCATTCATTGCTCTGACACACAAACACCTGTCACTGGAAGAAGTCTTCAGCTTCTTCGCTTCTCTTTACTATGAAGCAAATGCACATGAAGCTTTCAGACTATTTTCTTCCAGTGTTTTGAAGTACCTTTCAGTTCACATGAAGGCCAACAATTGCAAAGAAGCAGAAGAGAGGGAAAAAGTGGCACAATGGAAAGACTGAGGAGCAGTGAAAGCCTCCCTGCTTATAGATATTCTTTTGTTAAGCACTCTCAACGGCACACCCATTTAAAGCACAGCCAAAACAATATATAAAAATCAGGAAAAATATTTCAAAAGTTTAATTCCTAATGTAAATATCTCCCTGTAATTTTTTTCTTCCCAATGAGATTTACACAATAACAACATGACAGCACAATATATTTGACAATGAACTACAGTATTAGAATTCTATTTGTATAAAATTACAATTTACAGACACTATGCACAAGAATGTCTTGCACTGAAATAGTTATCTCTAATTATCTTAATCAGCCTCTGATAGAACAACTACAGCAGATTAAAGAGGTTTCGTAGCTAACACAATGATTACTGAAACAAGAACCAACATTTTTAGAAAGCATATGAAAACCGTAACAATTATTTTAAATTACTGTTGCAAATAGCCACAGAACTAGAATTAAGCTTTCTAATTTTGTAAGAAAAAAATCCCAAAATGTCAGTATCCTTCACTGACACAGAGTTAAATCTTTGCAAATTTCACATTAAAAAAGAAAAAACTCTCAGAAATATCAAGTAAGCAATCTCCTGACAACAAAGCTTATCCTTAGGGTGAATTAGTAAACCCTCACTTTCATCTGATGAAGTAGTTCTTCCTCTGACTCTCAGTGCTTACCCCCGCCTATCAATCCAGGGATAGCTTTTCTCTGAAACAATTACACTTGAGGAGTTTTGAACTCCTGGTTCAGACTAATCCATCTAACGACAGAAGCACCTTTCAAGCTTCCATTTGACACAAGTCCATCGTTCATCATTTGCTGGTGCATATGCTTTTTGCTGACAGAGCTCCATTACTAGAAAAAGCTCAGTAAGTAAAGCTGATTTGAAACAACTATATATTATAGGTAGCATGCATGAGACACGCTGATTTTGAATATAGAAAATCACTGCATAAAAAAAAAGGAAGAGGGGGCTGAAAAGAACTATTAAATTATTAAAATACTTTCATGTCTTACAAACTGCTGCAATGTGATTTATTAGTGTTAATTTGCAATTGTCTTGGGGAACAAGGGAAGAGAAATTTAACTCTATTTAGCAAGTACATAACATGGTTTGTAATTCTTGAACCAGAAATATTTTTGTCTTTGCTTAATAATAAAATGCTGCACCAATGCTATCAAAACACAGACCCCTACCAACTTGAGCATGTTGTAAGATCATCACAGCTGGAAAACAATACCCTGAACCACAAATTCAGCAGCACAAGCAAGAACACATTTGATTCTAATTTTTGACCAAACAATGACATAATTCAGATAACATCAACAAGGTATTTCTGTAGTATCTTTGGCAGTTGTGATTTACCAACACACATTAAGCTTCAGTGTTCTGTGTGGATTAGCATTTCAGTCTCTATTTTACAAGTGCAAGTGCAGGGCAAACAGAGGTTAAGTAATGTATTCAGCATCCACATTTTCTTATTCATCACTTTGGTTAATCAACTTTAAGATTATGGGGAGGGGGAGAAGGGTTGGTCAGTTTGGCTGTGCATAACTCAACCATCACAATTAGTTTTTAGAGAACCAAATAGTATTTAATAAAAAAAAAATAAAAGGATGTGAATAAGAGATGGTAGCAAATTAAAGGTCTATCAGTGAAGTACAATTAGCCTTCAGAAAGGTCCTTTTAGGCTCTAGGAAAAAAAAGATAACACTTACATGAAATCAAGGAGGTACAGGCTCAGCTTAAGTGTCAAATAATTGTCATATCACTGCTGTTCAAAATGCCTTTCTGTGAAAAGGACATTCAGAAATGCTACACTCAGGCCAGCCTCATTGGGAAAGACAGAGACAAGAAAGGCAGTGGCTGAAATAATGACACCACAACCAGATTTCAGGATCTATCTTCAAGATATAGCAAGATAAGGACCCTTTACTGTTTCGCTGACTGGTATGAAAAAAGAAGTTAAAAATGGAAACAGAGATGCCAACCTTTTTGTTTTCTTGAAGAGGACTTAAGTGCTGTGCTTCAATCTGAGAAAACATTCTATCTAGGTTACAAATTTTTTACACAATTTTCAGTTTGCAGTACAGTACAAACAGCAATACATGGAAGGAGCAGCCAAAAAAACCATCACTGGGATAAAAATAAGAACCTTCATTCTCCATAGTTCCTTAGACATTTGACTTCTTCATTTCAACAGACTTGTGACACCAGTATTTTAAGCAGTAGGAAGTATTCAATCCACTTACAATTGCTTCCTTACACAGACATTCTGAATACTTCTCCCAGAAGAGTGCATAGGAAGCCAAGACTGAAGGCAGCCTGACGCACTTTTTGACCTCTTCAGCCTAGATGTTCAAAAAGCTACCTCAGACTATTCCACATGTCATAGAAGCAGCACAAATATGTCCTGAGGCATTTTAGTTTGCCAGAAAATGGGGTCAATTTCTCCTGTTTTACAGTATGATTGATATACCACAACAGTAAAGCTGGAATACGATTGGATACCTCAAGGAAATTCACATTTATGCATACAAAAACAATATCCAAATTCAAGAGAAAAAGTTTGTCTCATTACCTTCTCACCTCCCATACTGGCAATCCTGGCAACCATGCTCAATTTTACAGTATTAAGTACCAAATAAAATGAGAGACCTGTTCCACATATCCTTTTCTCTGTTACCATCTAAAGAAATGAAGAGACAGACAAAGCACACAATGTACTTTCGTGACGCACTTTTAAATAGCTAATGCGATGACCTAACTTAAATATCAAAATTGCCGTGTGGTACAGATGCCCTAAAAAGTCAAGTGAGGCTCCAGAGACAATTGTTAAAAACACATTCTCACATTCCATTATGTAGTTCAGTTATATGTTCTATGTACATCAGCCAAGTGCCAGGCACAGACAGTAACACTTCTAAGGCAATTAGAAGGGTAAAACATCACCCCTTTAACAGGGACACAATCAGGACTTTCTGAAGCCCCAGTGATTGCTCAATCACCCTTCCCTCCTCCTGTGTTTGAGCACCAATTTCAGAATAGTACAGCTAAACTAGGTGATCATGATCTGAGGAAGCTTGAGAACAATTTTAAAATCCGCAGTTTTATAAATCTTTATTTTAGTGAACATTATATGAGCTATAAGCAATGTCACAGCTGCTACAGAAGTTCATTCCATTTCCAAAGTGGAAGAAGTGGACTGGTGTTCTGGTTCTCCCACAGACAAATTGCCATGTTCCTTTAATTCACATTAAAAAAATCAAACTAAAAAAACAAACCAGAACAAAAATCCAACACACATTAGATGTAAAAAATGTAATATATTTTAGGTTGATTTAAAAGATTAAATTATTCCAGGCCTACAAGCTGAAGACACGATCACACTCTTTAGCAGATTACTCAGAAGCACGGTCAGGAGTGATGCATGTAAAATGGCTAATGGCAGAGTGCTACCATTTTTTATTTATTACACAGAGCAGACTAAAAATGAACATAAGGTCCTGCAGGGCAAGCTATGGGTTCTGTAGATATAAAATCATTGCTCATTAAGAAAAAAAAATCAGATGCAGTGGCTACAACAGAGAACAGTTAAGTGTGTGAAGAATGGAAACATACATCAAAATACATGTTCATACTTTCTAGGGAAGATCAACAGTGATACTGACGCTATGAGTCTCCTATTTTTTATTTAGTAGGTCTCAAAACTAAATTATTAACAGTGGACCACTCCACATCAGTCAAAAAGACTGAATAGGAGACCTTTTGCCTGAGGTTAGGCTCTCAAACACTCCAATCAGCACATTTAAACTCTTAAATATGATGTTGCCTTCAGTACTTTTTTCTATCTGGCTTCAAGAGCAATTTATTAGCTTATGAGAGACAGATGCCCACAGTGAAAAAATTGACCTGTCTTTTTCACAGGATGTGCAAACTTCAAGAACCTTGAACCTTTCTAATCCTTCAACAAAATACTTGCCTTCAGCTGCCAGATGGATATTTTTAAAATAAAAATAAAAGCCACACACAATATTGAGATTAACAGCTCAACAATGAGACTGAATTCCAGCAGATTATGTATACCTCCATATTCATGCAAGCAACAGAGAGAGCAAAGATGTAGCATAAACACCATCAACATAAAAATGAAATCTCTCTGCTGGACAGTTTACCCAGTTTGTTACAATACTGAAGTAGCACAGGCAGGATAAGCAATTAAAAGAAGAAAAAAGCTTGCTTCAAAGAAGGTATAAGAGACCAGAATACAAAACAATTCCGTCAAAGTCAGTAACTGTTGTAATAGTTGCTTACCTGCTAATTTGAATGTATTCCTTGTGAATTATATTGTTCATTAATGATGTACATAGTCACCAGTCTAACCCTGTCAGAACAGCTAGAAATGTGGGATGCAGATTATATTAAAGCTTTACTTTCCAAGTAGTAACAATGCTAAAAATAATCTGAATGTTTTGAAAGAACATATGCTACTTTTATTACAAACTGTATATATTGCTATCCAGCTCCAGTTAGACAACAGCAAAGCATGTTTATTTGACTGGCTTCTATACATGCAATCTGTCTCTTTGTGTACCCAGGTACTGAATGCTGGAGTGTACACATCTACAAGTAAAAGTGACCCATCAAGCTTCAACATGATCTAGCCAAGAAGAAAGCAATCCCTGAAGCAGAGATGCAATAAGTACTGTAAGCATTGGAACTCTACCTGTTGAAGGGGTTGTCAGGCATGAATGGAAATGTATATAGCTAGTTACCACAACTATAAGTGAATTATCGCTTTTTTAAATCCTTAACATTAGACAGTTCACAAAATACTAAACAATTTTACTGGTAGTTGCCCTTCTTCCCACACATTTTCCTTTATAAAAGATAACCTAAGAACATGCAAACTCCAAATATACACTTCATGCTGGCAAATTACTAGGACGAATACGCGTTGGCTGCTTGTAGCTGGAACACTAATTTAAGAAACAACTGGAGAAGACAGAATCACAGCTATACCTTTCTAGTGTAACAGTGTCTGGTCCCAGATACTAATACAGGTGTATTTTCATAAATACATGCTTATGATAAAACCACTGCAATTTAGCACATGAACATCATTATGCATTTTCTAGCTTAACATAAATTATATTCACATCCAAAGACAACTGAAAAGCTTGAAATATAAACTTTGCAGGACTGGAAGGCCAAGACAGTTCCAACGAGCACTGTTTGTTGATTGTTGCTAAGTCAGATATTAATCTTGTTTGAAAATCCTTTGCTCTAATAGTAAGAGGTGTAAAATATTTCTTGACACTGAAGTGAGCTCCCCTCTGAAACAACAACAGCAATTTGACAAGTCAGATGAGCTGGCACATCAGAGCTCTATATTAGTTCATGAAGACCAATAGCTTGTCTTCAAAAATTTGCAAGGCCCTAATGCACTCTGACAAATGACAAAGGTTATTAAAGGACAGCCTGTGGGAGTATAATTGCTTTGTGACTTTATCGCTATTAAGAGAAAGAATGAACATTGATAGAGAGTTAACACCATGAAACATGAGTACAAGAATCCACCAAAATCCTGACTCAGCAAATCACATAAGGACATTCCTTCCATTCCTGTATTCCAAAACAATTAAGAACATGGTTAAGCACATACTGTATGCCTATCATTTAACTGAAGGAAAAAGCACTCATCTTTTCAGGTGCCAAGACAGTCTGCAGTATAGTATAGACCAACTATACTACTGTTATACTATCACATGTTTTCTGTGGATGATGAAAGGATTTTTACTAACTTTAGTGTAGTTTTTATACTGATTCTGCTGAAAAAGTTACAGGATAACTGAAAGTTTGCAAGGATTCAGTGTTCACAGCTCTGTCCACAACACTCACGGTCTCCTCAAGAAAGAAACAAAGCTTTTCTGCAAGCATCAGTTTCTCCATGTTTCTCAAAAATACTTACCAAAGCTGAGGTGTAAATCCATTCATATTGCAAGAGTTTAATTATTTCAAAAGAGGAGGAGGAGGAACACCAGAGAGAAATTTGACAAGGTTAAAAGGAGACTGGGGGAAGGTTGAGTCCTAACTCTTATTACATAAAAATCAATCAAGCTGACTTTTCAAGAATCACAAAGAAAGATGTATCATACCACTGCTCAAAGTGAGGGGAAATGAGGGATAGGACTCCCAGGCACAAGGCAGCACTTGTTTTGTACAGAAATGAAGTACTACACATTAACTCTCAGCTCCCTGCAAAGCACTGACTCCTAGAAAAGTTAAAGCAAGAGAGTCAATTCTTTGCACTGAACTAGCTAGGAATTCACACTGAGCCTGAAGCCCTTGCCTTGCTGATCAGCTTCCACTTACCCGTAAGACTCCAGATCTTGCTTTTGTGGAGACAGCTGCACCTTCCTCTTCCTGTGCCTCTGCAAAAGCACTTCAGACTGATGGGAAGCATCTTGCCTGAGGCAACACATCTCTCAAGTTTCAAACTGTTTTTTGCAAAGGCTACATCCCACTGCAAACCCTACCCCTCCTCAAAACAGCATTAGTTGGAAATGCAAATAAACGCATGGCATATTCAAAGGGGTACATAAATGAAAAGGTTTAGATACTTACCTTATATAAAAGGTCCAATCTACATGATGGGGCGGTAGGGGAATCATAAAGGATGGGATTGCTCAGTACAAATACAAGCATCACACAGTCAGCTTGAATTTGACTGCCCACTGGAGGCTTCTTTTTTTTGTTTTGCCTTTTTTTTTTAAAGCACAAGCTGTGTTATATAAACAGGTCCTTACTGAAGTCTATGCTACCTTCCTTTTAGTAAAAAGAATTCATCGGGCCCTCAGACATTAGGCAGAGTACAACTGGGTAACTAGTACTGACTATGGAAGGATCAAGCAACATTTGTTAAACCCCAATTTGGACATCTCCACAACTGTTTCTGTATATTTTGTATTTCCTTGGAGTTAAGAACTATGACAAACCAAATGAACAGTCATAAATGTCCATTTCTGACCTAACTTTAGAGGAAAAGGCTTTTACAAGGTTTGCATGACATCCTCCTTTTGGAATCATTTTTACCCTCAGCAGCCAACAGACATTTGACCTCCCAGGCCCCACAG
The DNA here is from genome assembly GCF_012275295.1 of Melopsittacus undulatus. Classification (NCBI taxonomy): domain Eukaryota; kingdom Metazoa; phylum Chordata; class Aves; order Psittaciformes; family Psittaculidae; genus Melopsittacus; species Melopsittacus undulatus. The sequence goes on along the minus strand of NC_047534.1, from coordinate 48,147,893 downwards.
CGTCTCAGCCCAGATACTGGCACTTGGGCTGAGAATTTTGCTCAAGTGATGGTCTAAGACTTATACTGAGTCACCACCTCCTTCCCACCATTCACATAACCTCAAGTCCTATTTAGCCATACTGCCTAGCATGATCTGTAAAACTAGAGTAATATACCTAGCCATACCAGTTAGCTTTCTTTTTAACCTATTCAAAGTTGGAATATTATCTGTATTTTACTCATGTGCTTTCTTCACTGCCACTGATGACATCACCTGAACAAATACTGTGATCGGTCTTAGTCATAGCTTTTGATAGACAAGGGCCAGTTTAACTAGGTCATAAATGAAATACTGCTTGAAAACAACCAACTTCCATTAGCAGATGAGGCTGCTACAGTTCTTCAGGAAAGGAAATTTACTACCTCCAAATAAAGTTTGAAATGAAATGTTGCTGGAGCCAGTAAATCAGTACCAATGCTATTCAGTAGCTGCTGGGCATGACCTCCAGCCACATGGCAGAGATCACTCTTCCATAACATCATCCCACAAGAAGCAGTTATGTTTAAGGATTGAAGATAACTTGTTTAACAACCTTCTGTAACTAGCATCAACAGTAAGACCCCCAAGACAGCCAAAGTAGAAAAGTGGGAATAGACCAGTGGTGATAGAAGGGAAAAGAATCTGAACCAATACTCCTTCAAGAATGATTCACATTTTATTTCAACACATCATAAAAAATAATCCTCCTCAAAACAAATTTGCTTGGGTAATACATTGTCATAATAAATCATATTTTCCTCTTTCATCAGTGTCAGTAGTTTTCTTGAAATTCTTTGGGGTGAGGGGAATAAAACAGAAGAGCCAAAAGCCTCTTCCAGCTTTGGCAAAAAAGTGCCATTTTGTTCCCAAAACATTTGTCTTCACATAACCCACCACCACCTTCCTGTAGGAGTCATGCAACAGAAAGCATCACATAGTATTATCAACATACAAAGGCAATACCCATATAAAACTCCTTTTTACTCTTTCCAAGCACAAACGTATCTAGTTGTATCATTTCCTCTCCAGTGGAGTAAATGTACATTTGTTTACATTTAAAACAAGGATTAACCTATTTTATCCCAGAAGGACATTCAGACCATTCAATAGAAGGACAGCAATGAAGTCAGTGCAGTTCAGAAGTCATGAACTGAAAGAAAACCATATATTAACAACAAAGATAAACAAGCATTCAACCTTGTCTACTTTTGTCCCTTCTTTTTGGCTTTCATGAGATTGTGTAATGCTTTCTGGCTTCTTCTTAGTCAACTAATAACTATTTGCCCTCAAAGTATAAATTGTTTTTTATTCTGATTACAGTTCTCCACAATGACTGATTGCTACACAGAAATTACTTTACAAAACTATGATGCTTGATGAAGTATTCATGAGAAGTAACAACAAAATACAACAAAGCCTTTAAAATAAGGCTTAAGTTTAATACAATTCAAGACTTTTACTACTGTTGGAACTTAAAGATTATAGTATATACCACAGTATTTACCTTCCTCCTCTACAAATATATAAACTATACTTTATTTCTCTGATAATGCAATACAAAAATTCCTGTGCTTCCTAGCTTAAAGTTCATGACTGCAGCATGGACTTTTCTATATTAGTTGTACATCGGCTTTAACAAGGAAAGAACAGCACACACTATCTTTTTCCTCTCTCGGGTCTTCAAGAAGTATACACTCTTCTGACATAGCAAGTGGACAACAGGTACACCATGTACAACAGACTTGCAATAAGCACAGTAACACATATTTGTGAAGTTGCATGTTGATGTATTAAGAGAAGTAACTGTTCTACTGATTTAAACAAAAGACAAAAGTACAGTAAGGTGGGTATAAACCTACGCACACCACACTATCAAGTGAGTGAAGATACCTGAAAACAGGAAACATTTTTGCAGTCACGTAGATTAGGAGAATTTGTGGGAATAAAGTGGAAGCCAGAAAAACTGTCCAAAACTGGGTCATCCAAGGAGGCAGTTAGGCAGCACAGGAGTGATTTAAGAAGAACTGAGTACAGAGCAATCAGAAAGGTTAGCAAAAAGGAGCAGCAGAGGAGTCCTCTATGTTTGTAAACGAATATACTATCATTAGAACATGCCAAAACGCACAAGTGAAATACCCACCCTGCACTCTTTCAAAGTCTCACTATTCTGGTAGGGTCAACAAAGCCTGTTAAAACTGGTGGCACAGAACAGCATCCACTCATCAGGTTGCAAACTACTACAGAAATATGCAACAGAACAAAGCAAGATCTGCAAGCTATTTAGAACATAGTCTGTTCTTAGTTTATGATTGAATTTTTTTATTTTGAAGACTTACTAGGCCTTAGGTTCATTTTTCAAACATCCAAGTTAAAATAAAAACCTTGTAGGACTCATGTTGACAGAATCCTCCATTGAGAAAAAACGTATCTCTATGAAACGAAGATAAATACAGCCTATATACCGCCTGGATTAAATAAAGTTATGTATGCATTTTCTGTGACTTGTGATCAATGACAAGTTTTAGGCTTGTATTGGATCATCTTAAAACAGAACAGAAAACACTGCTCCTTTACTATGGCAGCTTCAATTACATCATGAAGCCACTATGTAGATCCCTTGCAATTACTGGATGCCATCGGCATTCATGCCTGGCTTGAAGAATTTCTGAGGAATCAGAAAATTTCCACATCAAAACCAAACCAAATCTTAGAAAATAAGCATCAGAGGAAATTACTCCTGAATCCAAAATGTGTTTAGCAATGCTGAAATTAACAAATCATCGGTAAGACTGTGGATCCTTACCCATTTCACCAGAAGACCTGAGTGCAACTTTACTGAAATGTAATCTTCAAGACATTTTCCTCTCCCGGAAGGCATGTTTCCAGTACCCTTTTGAAAAACATCTGCTATTCTGACTTGTATTTCAGAAACAGGTAACATGCTCAGAATTGTTTTATAACTATTTCAATTTAAACTAATTTTGAGATTAGAATCATAGAACAGATAGGGTTGAAAAGGACCTTAAGATCCTCTAGTTCCAACTCCCTGCCATGGGCAGGGACATCTCACACTAAACCATATCACCCAACGCTTCATCCTCCTGTGCAACCCATTCCAGTGCCTCACCACCCTAACAGTAAAGAATTTCTTCCTTATATCCAATCTAAACTTCCCCTGTTTAAGTTTTAACCCGTTACCCCTTGTCCTGTCACTGCAGTCCCTAATGAAGAGTATCTCCCCAGCATCCCTATAACCCCCCTTCAGATACTGGAAGGCTGCTATGAGGTCTCCATGCAGCCTTCTCTTCTCCAGGCTGAACAGCCCCAACTTTCTCAGCCTGTCTTCATATGGGAGGTGCTCCAGTCCCCTGATCATCCTCGTGGCCTCCTCTGAACTTGTTCCAACAGTTCCATGTCCTTTTTATGTTGAGGACACCAGAACTGTACGCAATACTCCAAGTGAGGTCTATGTCAGCTAAAGAATGTCTGGAAGCATTAGGCAAGAAGAAAAAGAACCTGCTAACCACTACTGAGAATACTACTGAAAAATATATTCCAATACATAAGAAAACACAACAAGGCAAAATGGGTTCAAGCAAGCTGGGATCATGCTTTAAAGGAAGAGAGTATTTATTCTTCAAGAATTCCCTAAATCTGTCTATGCAGCTATCAAGGTGTGGACAATGAAATTAACCAAAGTAGCCTATACATATTTGGAGACTATTTTGTTTCTTACATTACCTGAATGCAGATGTAGACACAACCCTAAAAGCTCATAATACTTTCACAAAAGCTGTGAAAAACAAACTAAAAGCTATGATCAGTACTCAGTGCTACCAAGCAAATCTCTTCAGCAGTTAGCATTCCAATAGTTAAAAAGCAAGCTCAGAGCTGCAAAACATCAGCATATAAATTTAATTAGCATGTATGAGAAGGATGGGTAGGGAAAGAAAACAAAATTGCAAGACAGAAAACTATTTTGCACTACTACAACAAAGTATTCCAATACTTGAAAAATTTAACATTTTTAAAAAAGATCTCTCTCAATAATCCTAAATAAATAAAATCTTGTCAGCACATAAAATCTTCACAGAGTAAGGCAGAACTCAAAGTAATTTGAATTTAAACATTAATCTCTGCTAATTTAACAATAGAAACTTCACCTAATCATTCTACAGAAAAATAGTGACCATAGGTTATTAAAATTGTTGTTATTGCTATTAAAATAGTTTTAAGAGCACCAAGTTACCAAGGCACCTAAATCCCAAGGATTTTCAATTAAAACATAAAGCTAAACAATAGGAATAAAGCTTAAAATGCTGTTTTAGACAGTGATTTCAAAGGGGGGGAAATGGTGAATTACAGATCTTAGCGTTTCATTAAGCCAATTTTTGTATTGTAGCCTCAGACTATTTTCTTCTCCTCAGCTGAAATATTATCTGAAAGGAAAAAAAAAGAAACTCTCAAACTAGCACAAATGAAGTTTTTATAGGTCACATGGGATGCCTGCTGCCATGCACCAGATGTGTGCAGGAAAAAAGAAAGTGGTCAATGTATGATATTAAAAAAGATGTAGTTTCAAATATTTTAAACATGATGTCAAGTGCATTCAACAGGTCTACAAATGCATTACATTAGCCTAAATTTAGTAGGTGATAATTGAAATCAGAGATCCAGTCGTTACCACTGACATGTTTCTAAATATTACCCAATAAATTTTTGTCTGTTTCAGGTTCTGTATGACAGCTGGCAGTTGGGAGGGGGGAAATCACCAAGGGGATACGTGCACACACATGTGCAAAGTTTCTGTATTTAAATGCCAGTATCTTCCCTTTCTAGAGTTAAACAGTGACAATACTGCATACAAACACATGCTCTCACAGCTGAATTCTCCAATCTGAATGTTTTCTGTAGGCTCTACCCAGCATCTTGCAGTAAGCACTGGGAACGGCCCAGGATGGCATCTTAACTAGCTCAAATTGTATTTCCTGCCTGTGAATTTTCACAATGAAGTTTACTCACTTGTTTTAGAGAGACGAGATCTGTCTTTCCCACTTACCCACACTGATCACACCTAATTTTAGCTAGGAAAGAAAGAACATCCACCAAAAGCAGAACATACAGTCTCAGTCCACATCTTTTTTGTTGTTACTGTTTTTATTTTTCTAATTCTATACCATTCAACCACAAGGGAACAAATATGAGAAAATCCTGATCCCCCTGAAAGCAAAAAAAAGTTGTTCCATGTCTACAATGCATTTAGATTTTTACTGGTTTTTTTAGTCTCAGCCGGATCAACACCTTGCTGATACATCCGCTATCAGATAGGAAGTTCAGCTAACTAGCACACGAGAATAAACTGCCTACTGTGTTGTAGGATCACGACAGATTTGGCAGGTGGATAGGTGTCAACCATCACTGCACAACACGCAGAAGCAGTTTATAAAAGTTGGTATGAAGGGCTGAAAATTATTTTTGGCATCTACAGTTTATCAACAAGGCCTCTTGTCTTTCCGCTTCTCAAAGGAAACTGAAATTGAGAACACACTATTAAAAACTGTGCCTGTAAAGGTATGTCGGGCACTTCACATAACACCACCCGCAGATCGGCTTTTGGTTGGAAATTTAAATATCTAGTTAGAATGAGTGAAGGCTGGGAATGGAAGAACAAGGCTTCCACTATTAAAACTACAGTTGTTCAATTTAGGCACATAAACTTTCGTATACAAGCAGCAAAGGCTTCCTAAATTACATGGACTATAATCTTCTAAAATTATGTCTAGCAAAATGAATCCCAAAGAACTTTGAAAAGACTTGTTTGGTTTTTGTTTTGTTGTTTGTTTGTTTTTTAAAGGAGGCTTTAAGAAAGCAAACCACCTTCTCTCTTAGTATGCTTTTTCAAAAAGGAAGATCTACTTCTATCCAAAGATTTGAATTAAAAGGAAGCTATATGCTACTCATTCTTCGTTTTTTATAACCCTAAGGCACAAAAGACACATAAAATTACTAGCACCTATTAGAAGTATTTCACTTTGCTGCTCGTCTCAAGAATTAAAATTAAAACTGAAGTCAACATTAAACACGTAAACCAGCAAGAAGGCAGCTTGGGTATAAACAGTTACCAAAGACAAACTTTGAGAGCCCCACATTAGGTGGTGGGGAGGGGAGGGGAAACATCAGCTTGACATTTTTTGTGCTGCTCAACTAATTGCTAGAATCAAATTTAAAAAAAAATAAAGAGAGAAAAAATCCTACATTTATGAATAACAATTCTACCTGTAGTAAGCACTATCAAAATGGAGAACATCTAAAATCTACTATATCAACAGCTCTAATTAAAATGCAAAACAGAGTAATTTTAAAATTAAGACTTCTAGTAAATCGTTATTCAGAAACATCCATCTTGAAACTTCAATGCAGCCAGTCTCATAGATCAAGAGCTAGTCCTTCACTAGATTTGGTCAACAGTCCTCAAAAGCCCTGAAGTCCAGACAAGGTCACTTAGAATCAAGTCACAGGTCATTGTGGAAGGAGGTGGGCACACAGGGAGGGTCCTGAAGCACCTATAGCATATGGTTGTTAAAGTTACTGAAGATTAATGTGCTGATCTATCTTTCTTATGACTTTTGATCTAAAATAAAAGCAAAATGGCAGCCTTTCATGACATTTTTCATTTTATCCCCCTTCTCCATTAAAATATTTCCCTCCTCTGTTTTTCACTATCTGATATTAAAAAGTCATTTATTGCAATAAAGGGATTTAGTGATTTGGGAGTAACTTTTGCATACTGTACACCCTCTAGACACCCCAGAACTATGTTAATAATTTTCTTCCTATTAATTGTCTCATCAACTCACAGCTGGCTATGCTTTTTATTTCATTATGTTATTCATCAATCTAAAATAGAACTATAACAGAAAAAGAAATTGGAAAGGAGCAATTTCAATATTTCAAAACAGATGCAAATCAACGCCAGAGATGCTACACAGCATATTTTTATTGCGACAATTCTATACATGTCTGAAAAATGAACTTGTAATAAACTCATATCCTGTGGAGGTATGCTTTCCCTTCCATCTTATGAGCTAATTATGCCAACACAACATAACGTTTTCCTAAATGCCTTATAAACTGACCCAGTTACTCAGAAAGTATTATTTTTAAATTGATGTGATAGATGCAAACTGGAACGTTCAGATTTCGATTCTGGCACCAATTCCCGGATCCCCTTCCCAAGTAATTTAAGGACTTCCTCCCGATAGTTTTTCATATTCTTTTAACTGACATTTTATCTTTATACAGTATCTCAGCAGAATGAACATGCACTAAAACAATGACAGCCCTTCTTTGGCTGTCATCTCTCATTCTGGCAAAGACAGATGTCTTACACTGGCTTATACCAATAATAGAGTCGACAAAAAACAACAGAGACTACCTGCCTCTGATGTAAAGGCACCAATTCACATTTGTGACACTCATTTGTCAATTAACAGATTTCTTCCATTGTTGACACATGGGACTTAAAAGATGTGGGCTAGAATGTGATGAATTAAAAAAGACAGATGAGTAAGCTATGAGCTGCAAAGTAATACTATAATGTGCTTTAGATAGGAATATCAACTGACACCCCTGACAGGCCATACAAGGTTTTATTTCATTTTGCTCTGTATCTAGGCTTCATACTTTGTCTTCTTTGTTCTCTTTTCATCAAGCTCCTAACATCTCATTCTGACAGCCAGAGACATTTAAGGCACTTTCGTTTCAAATGCAAGTTAGCATACTTGATTTGTCATTAAAATGCAAAACGATTGCCATTGCAGGTAAATGTAGGTATGCTTAAAAGGTTGTATCTGCAAAGTAAAAGCTGAAAATGGTTTCTGGCTGCTTTGCTTAACTCTTTCACCAGCCTCAGGGTTTTTCTACGGCAAATGTTACTGTGCTCTAGTAGAAGTGTAGCAGCACCTGCAGTTTTAAACAGGGTACATTTTAGTATATTTAAGTAACATAAAAGCCTGATGTTACAATGTTAAGCACTGAGAAGTACTGTCAAGTTTACACATGGAGCCTTAGCGCTATTTACACACAAGTATGGAGTCTATTATGCATAGCTCTCTGGGGTCAAAGCTCTCTCATACACTCTGCTAGCTAAACATCAATGAGGAAAAAGCAGGGGTTTTGTTTGTTTGTTTGTTTGTTTGTTTTTCATACACTAGTTGTGCTTGGTTTAGCTGGATTCACCGGTGACAGAATAGCTATTTACTTTCTCTGTTCAATGATCACTTAAAAAGACAGGAAGGCCTTAAAATAAATAAAAAAAGTGGAGGACAAGGAACAGATTTTAAAATACTGCAGAAAAATAGACCTGTACAGGATGGAAAGGAGTAGCATAGAGCTTTCTACATATATGCACAGATGTGAATGTGGTCTATAGTATGAATAAGGTTATTTCTATTCAACATCTACTCAAAGATCTCAGTTGCATTCAGCATACAAAATCTGGTGAAAGGAAATACCTACTATTTTCTGCAAGTGGCAAAAGGGTTGAGGGGTTTCACTACACTCACTGACATGCAGAAGCCTTTTTCTCTTCTTTTTTTTGTTTCCTAAGAATGAGAGCTGTATGGCAATCTGCAGACAAGGAATCATTCAGAAAATCTGATTTAGTTATGACCTCATATTGCACTAGATAAAAGGTACAGAACCCAAAACATCTGATGCTTCTGTGTATAAAACAAAGCTTACTGACCAGTTCCAATGCTATTGTGCCTCTTTACAAAATAGGAATTATTTATTCATTCCAGGTTATATGACAGTAATTGATCAATTGACTGATGGCTTGGCTTCACAAACGGATTTGGAAAGGGCTTTACCCACACTTACTACAAGCACAGTGACCAAGGGAATGTGGGATATGCAACAACTTTACCAGCTACCTTGAAGGGTTTCTAGTGCTAGGTTTTTTATCCACTTCTGCCCACTTCCAATGCATTTCTGTCTCCACAAAGAAATAAAAATAAAAAAAAAAAAAGAAGTGCCAGTACCTTAAAGCTAACTTCATCTTTTTAGCTTGGTATCAAATACTAGGGCTAAAGTAACCATGATTTTCATCTGCTGTACTAAAATGCACAAAGAAACACTTGCCCATTCACTTTCAGCTCAATACAGACGTATGTCCTCTCTTCCTCCATTTACCAATAAATAGAAAGTGAGACAAATGATGGTCAAAATAAAATCTACAGTAATGCATTAGTCTCCTTAACTTCAGAAACTTCTTTTCTGTTGCTCAGTAATTTAAATGCAGGTGAAGCTCTTGTTTCAAACCACCTGTGGTTGCAGTGACAGAAGTCTGTAATTTGGTGGCAAAGTAGTGGCCCACATTAAATGGGGTGAGACAGATTCTCATTAGAGATATGTCCACATTTCAAAAGCCCTATTATTAGTGGTAGTAACAAACCATTTGTTGATATGACTTATTTAAAGGAAGCCAAAGAATTAACAGTGAAAGAAATTGAACTACCCTCTGACATTTCCCACTTAGTTTGGAAGACAATTTACTAATTGTGCACCTGGTAGAACTGGAACCAATACAGTATAGGAACAGCTGAGCTAGATAATGCCTGGCTCCTGATTACAAGCAATACAGTGAACAAAAGAGAGAGCATTTGCAAGAAAGCAAGAACCTCATCTTGCACCTGCACCCAAATCTCTCATCAGCACCTTCAGCAGCCTACTGTGGATTTAAGGAGCTGGAAGCAGTGGGAAGGAAGAAAGGAGGGTACAGAGTGAGGGAAGAAAGGAAACTGGACACATACACAGCCTCTCACTTAGTTGGCTAGTTTCCATTTCTGAGAAAAACCAGTATTTGACAATTTTTTCCCAAAGCTAGTCCAACATAATCACCTTCACACATGACTGTTTCTGCGCTATTCCAAAGTACTCCACTGTCCAAGACAGAGCGTATATTAAATGCAAGATAATAGTTAGAAAAAGAAAGCATTCAGATCCTTGAGTGGCTGTAATTTTAATATCCACACACTGGACTGTCAAATTATCTTAATGTAACTGTGTTAGAAGCAGAGTTTTCTGAATATTCAATATACTGTTATTCCCTGGCACGTCTACAACACCTTTCCCTCAGCCTGTAAGTGCTTTAAAATAAGTAGTACACTTTATCACTTACATAACTAGGTCAGATTTTCATCTTTCCTCTCCTGCTAAAAGGTCTTCAAAGTCCTAGGAGTCTAAAATGCAGCATCCTCATCCAGTGCTTATGTGGCCTTGCAGAATTAAAGTAAAGTAAGTCTTGAACATTTAAAATGGTTCAAGGACAACTGTGCAGCATTTTCTTGTGCTTTAAGAGATTTTACACTCAACAGATAGAATCATTTTTAGCATTTTGTAAAAATGAATGAGACCAAAAATAGATGAACAGAAACCTTAAACCACTGTCCAAAAAATAAAAGTTCACTAGTCATATCCTGGTCATGAAAAGCTGCTCTGTTGTGTTGTGTATGTAACTGGATGCTCCCAAAAACTTGTCTTGAAATCATGAAAAGAAGAAGAGATTAAAAAAAATATACTCATGATGAATAACTATCTAAACCAATTACTAAAGCGGTCATTAAGTTACCACAAGTGCCTCTTACAAATAATACATATGCTTTGATCTTCAAATTAATTGTTGGAAACAATGACTTTAAAAAAAATGAACGTAGGTAATAGGTAGCTTTTCTGTTAAATTCATAAAATTAGTTCCCTGTTGGCATGTCTGATCCCAGATTAACATTCTAAGGGAAAGACAGCTCATGTTTCTCAATGTAATTTAAAAACATTGAGCACTATGATGTCTTTCCATTGGGCATATTCACAAGGAACAAACAGCAGCAGTTGGCCCAACTGCCAAATGGGAAATGCAGAGTTAGCTCATAAAACATGAGCCACATTTTCAACATCATTAACTATATTTTAACTATATATATTCCTCATATTTCAATATCTATCAAAGCAAGCACTGAAAAATGCTACTTAATGCAAATTCAAAAATTAAGGACTGAATGTACTCAAAATGGTGCATTAGTCCAATGCATTATATAAAAATGAACTAGCTGAGAAAATGGAGCCCATAAGCTTCATGCTAAAAACAAACAAAAAAAATCCCTCCCAAAAAAAACCCACAGCCTTTTATGTTCCTTCGTTAGTTTTACAAAAACAAAAAATTGTTTGTAGTTGACAAGTAGTAAGTCTTGCACTGTCACTCCAGTCTTTGCTGCAACAATACTAACAGAGCAAGAGCCTGACTTTATCAAGCCCAAACACAGGGAGTTGGTATCTATGCCAAACAGCTCATAACCTGCAGTGTCCGTCAGTCACCACTGGACTGACAACACATTAAATGCCAGTAAACTACTTCAACAACAGCATCCCATGCACACTATGCTTTCTACGAAAAAATTAACTGGAGGTGTGCACACATTCAAGTACAATCTACCAATACAGCTCATATACCAACTGCACAGGAAAAACAATAGACTTAAGTACCTGAAGAGGAGCTATTCAAATCTGGTCCAATTTGTAAGACCTTATCCACTCCCCTGAGTTTTGGATGGATTACAAACTATTCTCTAATATTAGATATTTCACATCTCTTAATTATGTTCTTCTAAAAGTGATTTCTACAGTCTTTCCCATGGCAAGGGTTCCTACAACATGAGCAATAAGTCGGCTCTAAAAATGAACTCTTATGGTTGTATTATACAAAGCACATTCACTGCTACTTATGGACCTGGTGGACAAATCAAGTTAAAAATTGAGAAAAAAAATATAAAGAAAGGAACTGATCTTCCAACTCAGGCAAGCATGGTAAAAAAGAAAGACCAGGGAAAAAACAAGACAAAAACAGAAATAAAAATCTTGAAGCTTCACATGATTGCCAGCATCAGCTCATGGGTAAAGCTCACAATCGAGCTATAACACTGCATTAACTATGACCTTAAAGACAATATAATTATTGTATAGCATGTCTGGTTTGACATGCTGACTCCTGAGCTTAAGAAAAATGCATGGCCCTTTTGCACTTCTATGCTACTCATTCTTCACACTTGCATGAGCTAAAGCTTTGGGGATTGTCTTTTTAAATTGAGAAATCACCTCAAAGATAATTTATGTAAAGATGGTTTACATAAAATGAAGGATCTCAAAAATGGCACAAACCACACAAAACAACATGTAAAAAACAAGCAATGCATGAACAGAAGCTTTGTAAGGATTTTACCTGCAAAATGCCAGCTAGTTATTTGTACCATAACCACTCAGCAGGTTTGCTGAATACTGCAGGACAGACATTCTTCTTACTCAGTGATTGGTAAGCAAAACTAGTTAAGTATTTTACATCTGCAACCAGATGCTGGGAATCTTGTGTACTGCATTAGGGAAAGAAGACACCTTTCAGCAAAACAGAGAGGAAAAGAAATAGACAATAGATCCAGGGTTAATGCAGGTTCTTCCCTCCAGTCAAGCTCCTTGTCCTCAGACAACAGCTATTCCTGCAGTCCTTCGTTCTTGTTTCACAACAGCAGTGATGAAGAAATACTGTTTTAGAGTAAGAGAGATTAAGGAAGTCAGAAATAGGAATAGTCCATCTGATTACTACACTTACTTCATCACACCCTTCTCTTTAGCCCCTAGTAATCTTTCAAAGAAGTGACTCTCAGTCTTAAAACCCAGATAACCACGGACTATGCAGGAAAAGTCACCAAGAGTGTTTGTAATCTATCGATATTCTTTGAAAACTAAAACAAGCACATCGAACTATTTCTCCTCCAAATGCCAATACTTCCTATTGATTGTGGTAGTCTTTCATTTATTAACTGATTTTCTCTCAATATGACAGAGATTTCTGTTATGCAGAACAGAATTCAAAACAAAAATAACTTTTGTTTACGAATACAGTTTTCACAAGAGGAGCTGGCTTGACTGCACCAGTGAATTCAGCCCTCCAGGTACCCAGAGAGCAAGTGCAGATTGTGAGGATTTAGCCTCCAATATCATTCCATTTAGCCTCCAATGTTACTCCAAAAAGCAATTTCCATCTCACAGAAGAAACCAGATCAAGAGAAAGCAGCTCATTACCCACTCATTCAAACAAATAAAATAATGTAATGCAAACACCAGTTCACTGGGAAATGCTCCGCCTCAGTCAAAAAGTCTTTATCAACAGCCTTCAATGGATGCTTAATATGACATTCGATCTCTATTCAAGTCCAAGGAGTTTGTTACTCACCTTTGTCCAGGAGTAAAGATTTCACCTTTACTCATGACTGTAATAGCCCCTTAGATGGATGTCACAAAACAACTCTCATCATCCATCACAGCAATATTCATTAGTTATATTTAAGGATGTAACAGTTCAAGCTCACAACCTTACTGTGCTTCATGTTAAATTGTTCAATATGTTTAACATTTTTACCAGATTTAACAGCTCTAGTAACCCCCCAAGCCTTCTCAACTACACAATATGAACACACACTGACCACAGCCCCCACCCCATTTTGTTCAGGTACAAGCTTTTGCCCAATTCTGCAATGTTATACATTCTAAAGAAAACTCCTTCCACAGTATTAAGCCTTCTTGAGAAAAGCAGAACAGAAAACAATCTTATGTTCTGATCTGTCAGATACAGTAAATCAATGGATAATGGCTAGCACTGGAGGTCAGAGGTATATATACTACAGTGTTTTCACAGTCCGTTAGTGACTATGTGGCCATAAAAAGTCAAGCAAGGATCAATGGACAAAAAGAGAGGCTGATGGAACTAAAGAAGACAACAACCACCAGTATGAGACTGAAATACAATTTCTACTCTAAGTTTTTCCTTACGTATTACTGAGCTTGGAAAAATAATTTACACAAAAAAAAACAAACCCAGCTTTCATCCTTGGCACAGCATGCTCAAATCAGTGATATATTTAAATACATTTTATAAGCCATTAATCTGACATTCTTAAAATCAGTCATTCACTTGTCCCTTTGTATCAACAATAAACCAGTGACCGCAAATAAGACATACCAGGAAAATACACAAGTCACAAAAACCAGACACAGTATAGTACTTTGTAAAGGCAAATATTCTGTAATCACATTTAAAGGTGACAAAATAATGGAACACTTGTATAGCTACTATATGCAAGACAAGGTATATCTCAGTAATATTTTTCAATATTATTCAAAGTTTTCAAAGGGATAAAAGGTTTTCTTTATACATTACCCAGATCATACCTGGTTCCGGTTGAAATGACACTTTTCAAAAAGGAGAGGAAGCATGGAAGGAGCGAAGAGAAGAGGAAGAAGAGAGCAAAGAGTAGATTTAGTTTTGATTGTCTATCAACTCTCAAAAGTAGAATTAATATTTGAAGTCTCAAATCCTTTTTGTTACCAGTGAAACTCTTCCTTCCATTTTTACAGTAGACATACACTTACAAAGCTTTACTTACTCCCTAGGTACTACCATGTAGAAAGTGAACCCACCATCACACTTGTCTTCAGTCCATCCAGTAGGGTAAGACTATTCCATAGTTATTGTACTAGAATGACAATTAATGCATAAGATAGTCCACAGTGATTAATAAACATAAAACTTCATCTAACAGACCACCACATCTGTGAATTTTAAATTTAAATGATTCCTTGTATATAAATATTTCATTTGGCAAACTGATTTCCAACTGAATTGCTTCTAAAGAATGACCACTCTTAGCAGTGTTAGTGTACATTTATTTTCAGACATACTTTGCATTTCAACATCACTTAAACAGCATCTTGCACTTACTGTAGGACACTGCTTACAGGAAAACTTTAAATACCCACCTCAAACTACAAACCTACTCACTTGAACTTGCTACGTTACTGCAATAGTAGGAGAAAAAAAATTCAAGAATGTATACATTTCAGATTACTTACTGACAGAAAACAGTATCTCTTTGCTGAAGTCTCCATTTACCTGGAGTGATCTATTTCAAGTACAAAATACAAACATTTGTAAACCACTGTTTTCTTAGAGTAAGAAAGAAATCTCAGCTACTACTAAGTATCTTTCTTAAAAAAAAAAAAGCAATACAAAATCTTCAATACTTAAACATATTAATTCCCTTTTCACACAGTAAACTGTGGTCATGCTTGAAAGGAAACAAAAAACAAGGAGAGTGAAACAGATTAACTGCATAGCTCCAATACACTTATTTCAGACAACACACTATAAATCATCTTGAAACAAAACAGGCAATTATAATGTGCACAAATGTTATGATACTATGCATCTCTGCTGGTCCAGTGGTTCTAAATTATTGAAACTGATGGCTGAACAAGGGCATATTGTTTCAACACACTTGGATTACTTGAACAATTTGAATTCTTTCTTTAGCTTTGCAGATCTCCCTAATGTCAATAAGCAGATAGATGTCTCTTAGGTAATTCAGGCCACATCTAAAAGGATTAAAATATATGATCAAAATTTCTGTAGCAAGGTGTTCTGTTTGTAAAGAATCATGACTCTTTTTTTTCCTTTATCCCTTCAATACTGTAAGAAGTATCTAAAATTAAAGCAGGTACATATATTTTCCTCCAAAGCATTCAGTGAGGACAGATCATCAGCTCCTTTCTCCTTCTAAACACCACCCCATATTTCAATCCTCTTCACCTCAGTGTAAAAGAAACAGGAGTGAGAGCCATAAGACAGAATCATTTCAAAACACAATCAGCTATTTGTAAACCACACTCTTTCTCCTGCAGAAAATCTCCAACTGCTAGCTGTAAGAAAAAGCAGCAAGTAAGGTAAATCAATTAGCTTGCTAATTTCTCACCCTCATTTATTTAGCTCTGCACTGTATTTGTCGTAATTGACTATAATTATGTTAATTACTAACTCCAGCATAATTACTATATTTATTGTCATTGAGCATACTATGTACCCAAAGCAAAGCTGGCATTTGTCGGGCATCAAAAAAATAAATAAATAAAACCACATAACTGTCGGGAGGGGTTTCTCTGAAAACTGGCTGATATACCTTCAGCAAATGAAAGGGCAAAAGAGATTTCATGCAATGCTAGTTTGAAAGCATCGGTTCATTAAGGATATTAATTTTCTGATAACTACACATTTAAGCATGACACACTGGAGCAGTATCTACAGGATTTAGCAATTATTAATGCGTGACAGTTTCAAATGCTAAGTGAATCAATTAAACAGCAGCATTCACAATTTGAGAAGAGATAACTGCTTCATAACTGCCTAAGACTACAATTTTCACATGACAAAAAAGGGCCATTCAGGCTCCTTCAAAACCTGACAGGTCAAGAAAGAAGTTTGAAACAAAAGCACCTTATAACCATCATCTCTCCTCTTTACTTGTCAGATCAACTTTGCTAGTGTCTCCGCTGAAATGGCATCACCATGCCAGCTGCCACAAGGTGATTTTTCATGTCTTGTCAAAGAAATCTTTTATTCTATTTGCTCTGCATTAACATGTTACATTTATTGATCAAGCCCTTTCTGCAGCCACAGCAGGGCACTGTGCTCTTATGCCTAAGGGGGCTTTGATGTCCTGGTGACATTCTAGACCGAATAATGCACATACTAAATGGATTTAATGCAGAAATGTGTTTGTGCATGACAGCTACATTAATAACAGCCCCTCACACTGATAAATATGCAATTGCTACGATTAAGAGTTACCCAATTATGGTGAAAATATTTTTCTACCTTATAAATAAAACCATCAAAAAGTTTTAACAATAGTGCGTTTTCTTCAACATTTTAAAATGCTATAAAGATCAATCTAAAGGCTTTTAAAAAATATGTCATGCTTTGTTTTGAATTCTGGCTTTTATTTCCATCTCCCTTTTGTTGTTCACCTTCCTGTTCTTATTGCTGCATGCACTGGAAAGGCGGCAAGAAAATAAAATAAAAAGGCCTCTCTTTCACATACTTAAGTCACAAAGAAGAACATGCCCTGTAAAACTGAAGACCAGTTTCAAGCTGCCACTTGCATATTCCCCCAGGCAAGAAAACAGTAGGCAGAAGGGAAATACAAACAGTCTCTAGTCTACAGAGAGGATACCACAAAGCCTCAGACTCACAAAAATCATGAAGAAACATTCCAGACTAGGATTAAAGTTCAACGGGATGTTTTCATGTATACTCCCTCTTAAGGGGACAGTGGAAAATATGCACAAGCACACACTGTGCAAATTATTCATGCCTCTAGCAGAAATAATCTGCACCCTAGAGAGAGGGAAGAGGTATTTGTATCTCCATGAGCGCGATTATTGGATTAATCCTTCTTCATTGGCCAAGATTAAAGAGTCACTCTCCCTTTCACCTCAGCTTAGATCCAGAAGAAATCTCTGTGAGAAAAACAAAAACAACTCACATGTTTAAAACTACTGAGGGCAAAATCAGAAGATGGACTTCTCTGTGAATCAAACTGCAGATATTTATAAAAGCATGGCACCTATTTGTACAAAACCACTGACATCTGTTATTCAAGCACTGGAGTGCATTTAGCCTTTAATGTGAAAGAAGGAATTTGGCACAAAGAAAGTTACTAGGACAAATAAAATAACCTTTAAACAGGTGGGGTTTTCTCTCCACAAGGCAGCAAGATGCATCTAAAAAAAAATTATCTTTGGTTCTTCATACAAATCTCTACTCCCTACCTACATTACACCCTTCCTATTTACTTACTCCTTTCTTTCCTTCACCAGTGATGATTATTTACCTTTGTTCTTTCAGTAAAGTCTCCCATAACCCTAACACTGCCCCATCAGTGACTTTCTTTCCCATACTCTATTCTTCCACTACATGGGAACCGGGGAATGCTTTCCACATATTATGAAACAAAATAGTGGCCTTTACAGCACTCTGTTATTAGGAAAGGCTATCAAATACAGTTGCCATGAGAGACTCAGGAGCAGATTCCCAAAACAAAAGATGTCGGCTCCTGAAACATGCCTTACTGAAAAGACTCAGTGTA